>NC_140483.1:134093090-134330590 GCF_964271855.1 Acomys minous
GAGGTAGAGGGGAAAAAGGACAAGAGAGGGGGAGAAGGTAAATATGATAAAATCAATTTTTGAATATGATGAAACTCAAACTTCATTTTGTAATGACTTGTGTTGTGTTTTATATGAATACTTTTCAAGGAAATATTTTCATGTGATTTTAGTATACTTAATGTCCTATATTTCATCTTGGTGACTAGAAATGTGTTTAGCTGTGGATTAAAAAATTAATATGTCATGCAAAAGCTGGCAGAATTAAAGACATGCAAGATTAAAGACATGCAAAGTGACCAATAAGTATACTTTATGGTGACACTGGTATTTGAAAATGTTTTTTACATGAACAGTGAGAATCAAACATCCGGACATAGCATACCCAGAAAGCATTTTACTTACTCAACCATCTTCTCCTCAACCCCACACTTACTTTTTGTTTGTTTGTTTTCGATACATCCAGACCACAGTTTCCTGTTCCTCCACTCCTCCCACCGACCCGCGTTCTCAGACCCATTCCTTCTCTGGTTCCCTTCAGAGACGAGTAAGACTGCCAGGAATAAACAACAAACTCAGCAGAACAAGATGCAATAGGAGTAGGCACAAACGCTCATATCAAGGCTGGGTGAGACAACCCTGTAGAAGGGAACGGACCCAAAGCAGACAAAAGAGTCAGACACCCCCATTCTCATTGTCCCACAAAAACATCAAGCTAACAACCATTACATATGCAGAGGATATTGTAGTCTCATGAAGTCTCCATGATTGCCACCTCAGTCTCTCTGAACCCTATGAGCCTTAGTTAACTGAAGTCTGTGAGCCGTGTTCTCCTGGAATCCTTGAACCCTCTGACTCTGATATGACTTTCTTCCCCTCTTCCATGGGGCTCCCTGAGCTCCAGGGGAGGGAGCTGATGCAGATCTTCAATTTGGGTTCTCTCACCTAATATTTGGCTGTCGTTGCTGCATCTGTTCCAATCAGCTGCCGCTGGTAGCCTCTTTGTTGATGATTGGGCTAGGCACTGAAGTACATGTATATAAAGATATCATTAGGAATCATTTTATTGATTTTTATCTATTATACGTCTCCATGCTATTCAACTTCCAGTTGATGGTCATCAAAGCAGTGTCGGGCATGGGCTCCCTCTTTTGACTTGGGCCTCAAATTAGACCCATCATTGACTAGCCATTCCTACATGTTCTGCACTCCATTGCACAAGTGCATATTGCAGGCAGATAGATTATAGGTCAAAGGTTTCATACCTGGGTTGGTGTCCTAGTTTCACCTCTGGAAAACTTGCCTGGCTACAGAGGATGTCCAGTTCAGGCTGACAATCTTCCATTACTAGGCTCACTCTCACAGAGTTCTGAGAATGTCTACTGGACTAGATTTCCACATAGCCTACGAAGTGCCTTTCAGTTCCAGGTGTTTCTCCCAGAACACACCCTCCATCCCCTCTCTGCCTGACCCTATTTCCAGCCACAATAACCCCCATTCCAATAACAAATTCTGTTCTTTATCCCCTTCCAAGGGAGATCCATGCATCTCCCTTAGACCCTTCCTTGTTACTTAGCCTTTCCGGGTCTGTGGCCTGATTATCACTGAATTAACAGCCAATGCCCACTTATAAGTGAGTACATATCATGATTGTCTTTCTGGACCTACCAGTTTCATTTCTAATTTTGTCAACTGGTCTCTCTTTTTCTTTATCTTCCATTCTTAGGTTTGGAGATAGGGGTTGAAAAGAAAGAAGGGGGAATACAGAAATATATAGGGAAGATAGAATAAAAGGTGTGGAAAGCCACAGAGCCCTTTGTGGACCTTGCCCCAAAATGGCGCCTGGCATGCAGCCAGAGCCGTCTCGATTTAGACAAACAATCCCTTATTTGGAAAAGGCCCGCTGCTTGCATTAGCTCTGCCTCTACGAGCCTATCAGCGTGTGAGACGTGGCTTAGTGTGATTGGCTGTTTGGGTGGTATAAATGAGCGTGACGGGAGTGGCTGGGGGATTCTCCTGGAAACAAAGCCTGAATAGACCGCTTGAGAGAAGAACTGATGGTCGCGTCTTTCTTGCTGGTCGAGCGAGGCGTGACAAGTGGTGGCCCGTACGGGGACCCGACTCCCCCACCTTAAGTTCAGAACTCCAAGTGGTCAGGGGTTGCCGGCAAGTAAGTTCCTGGTAAGTGGAGCTTAAGACCCCTGGGGAAGGGGAAAGTCCTCGGGAGGGAGGCTATCCTTAGGTCTCCGGAAGGGAGCTAATTCTTAGGTCTCCGGAAGGGAGCTAATTCTTAAGTCTCCGGAAAGGAGCTAATTCTTAAGTCTCTGGAAGGGAGCCAATACGTTTGGTTTATCACGGAAAAGAAAGTGAAAATATGGGTGTGTCACAGTCTCATCTGGTTTTCACCACTCTTCAAGAGCTGTTAAAATCAAAGGGAATCAAATTAAAGAGTAAAACCTTGGAAACCTTTTTGTCAGAATGTGATACCATAGCCCCCTGGTTTGCTGTATCAGGTCAACGAACCTCCCGATACTGTCCAATTCTTTTAACAATTGGCTCCTTTGTTGGGTCAATGGCAGCTGACGCCAATGGCCATGATTAATGGAGGAGCATTTGGTAATACTACTTTCAGCTGGAATACATCTGAAATGCACACTTGAAAGGTGGCATTATGATTTTAAATCAACACGTTGATCTGGTACAAGAACAAGTAGATATCATGTTACAGGTGGTTCAGCTCGGATGCGAATGGAAATCTCAGGGTTATGCATTACATCTGTGCCATATAACAATTTTACACGAGCTGCTAATTTGTCTAAGAGTCTTTCAGCTTATCTCCAGGGGAACTGGTCTGCAGAGTTTGAACATACCCTAAGGGATCTGCACCTCGCCATTGTCACTGTGAATTCAACGCGAGTGGATTCTCCCATGGCATTGGGCTTCTCCCCCTGGATGTCGGCGGCTATGAACCACCTGAAAGAATGGGTGGGAATAGGAGCCCTGGGGTTCTTGCTGCTTGCAGTATGTGTGGTATGCTTTTGGTGTATTTGTCGCTTACATGTGTCTCAGACGCGACTCAAGTTATGATGGCTCAGGCATTTGCAGCAGTTGAGGCGGGGCAATCTTCACAAGTGTGGTTGTCGGTCCTGAAGAATTGATCACCTCGTCATGCTCAGGGTGCAAGGCAGAGCACTGCACAGGAGGTACATTGTTTGCAGTTAATGGCCTCCTGGGGAGCAAGTCTGATTGCATGTGGATTGGTACCCCAGACCCCACCTCCAGGAAAAAGGTACCGGTCGGGTCCAGTGCTGAGCCAAGTGAAGGGCTTTGGCTGAGTACTGTTGTACATCAGTGTCCATTCAACAGGACAGGTTCAGCACTCAATCTGGTGGAGGGCTTAGATTGTGGGCTGTTATACATCAGTGTCCTCCTGGAGATCAGATCTCTACTCTCACCTGTTGCGTCAGCGCTAATAAAACAAAAAGGAGGAACTGTGGGGAGCCACAGAGCCCTTTGTGGACCTCGCCTCAAGATGGCGCCTGGCATGCAGCCAGAGCCGCCTCGATTTAGACAAACAACCCCTTATTTGGAAAAGGCCCGCTGCTTGCATTAGCTCTGCCTCTATGAGCCTATCAGCGTGTGAGACGTGGCTTAGTGTGATTGGCTGTTTGGGTGGTATAAATGAGCGTGACAGGAGTGGCTCGGGGAATTTTCCGAGAAAGAAGAAACAAAGCCTGAATAAACCGCTTGAGAGAAAAACTGGTGGTCGCGTCTTTCTTGCTAGTCGAGCGAGGCGCGACAAAAAGGTACATTAAGAAATCTACTCCTCGGCAGTAAACTTCGAACCCCTACCAAGACCTAGCCGACGAACACGATATTCTCCACTGTTGAGTGGAGAGTGAGATCTGATTCTCACGTGAACTCTGGTGCCCCTTTTCTGACCATGCCCCCTGGATGGGGAGGCCTGGTGGCACTCAGAAGAAGGATAGCAAGTTACCAAGAAGAGACTCAATAATCTTAGAGCATACATAGGGGGAAGGAGTCTCCCTCAATCACAGACATAGGGGAGGGGAGAAGGGGGGAAGTGGGAGGGAGGGAGGAATGGGAGGAAACAGGGGAAGGGCTAACAATCAAGATGTAATATGAATAAATTAATAAAAAAATAAAAAAAAAAAAGAAATCTACTCCTCAACTTAATGCCTCAATTGTCACTCACAAGGTTATTTTTAATTCACTGGTATAGAATTTTGTATATAGATGCAATATAAGTTTAGTTCTAGTTACAGCGGTATATAATTCAAATGTAAGATTATTCTTCACACACAGTATATATTCAATATTGCTATTGAAGGCTGTTTAGGATAAATAAGTCTACTTTTATGACAAGAACATACATCTTAGGTGTAGCAGATAGATATGATTCTATAGAAGGAAAAGGTGGGATAGTTAGATAAGGTGTTCAAAAACGTCAGAGACATGCAGAATCTGGCATTTAAAAATGTTCTTATTATTTTAAAGATTCACTGACAATGAGACAGCCTACCTCAAAGAGGATGGTGAACATCAAAGATCCTCCTTATGGAGATGGCTTCAAATGCGGCAAACAAGCCACTGGACAAAATGTCCTCATTTCTACCATAGACAAAATTCTGCTTAAAAAAGGGCAAGCTTGCATGCAGGCAGAATCGACAGCCAGTCTCTGCCAAGACAGTGTAAGCAATTCCTCAATAGTTTCTCAATCACAAATATGTGTCAGACGTACTTGGTCAGAAGGCTGAAGAAAATGCTTCAGCATTATACAGACTTTTGGGTGACTGTTCAGGTAGCAAACTGCCTCTGCCATCTTTTCATTTGGAAATCTTCTAACCTGCACTTCTGGCATACTCACGTAATCAAGTTTATTCCTTCTCCAGTCTCTGATAGAGCTAAAGACCAGGTAGTTTAGTTTTACAATGAAGCCTAGTTGTTTAGGAGTTAGGGTGTTTTTAGGTCTAGATAGATGTTTTAAACTGATAATGACAAGATGTGATGGAGATTGACTTACTTCAGAATTTTAAATGCACCAGGATAGCAAAGATGTTTTCTTCAAGGCTGTCAAATACAAATAGCCAAAACACTAAGAATGTAACATTAATATAATTCCTGATTGTGTCATGATTCTTCTTGCTATAGGTAGTTTATTGTATATATGTATAATAATATAAATGTATGTAAAATTTTTAAAATGTTTAATTAATAAAAAAAAGATATTCTAAGCAAATGGACCAATGAAACAAACAAAAAAGAATGTCTAGTGTTACATTTCAGTTAGGTTTATATGGAACCCAACCACAAAACATTGCAAGCTACTTACAAGTACTCTTAGCTACCCTCCAAAACTTGAAAGACTCTACTACTGATATAATATACTTGAGTCACAGAACATGAAGAATCAAGCTGATAATAATTGAGAAGTTTCATCCACACAAGCTAGTTTTAATAATACTGAAAGATGCTGTGTATGACACCAGAGGAGAAGAGTAATCACCAGAGAAATCCAGATGAGGGTCTTGTGAACAACAATAATACCTGGCCTGAGATACTGACCATTGGTCAATAGTGGTACAAGTATCATAGTAATAACCCGTAACTCTGTTTGTGTTTAAGGCCTGCTCTACAAATAGAAAAACATGTCTGGCACTTCAGTAGGTGCCAAGAATTTGTGTCTGTTCAATTCAAAGACCGCCCCCAAGTGAGAACCTACTAATAGTTTGGTAAGGGCATAAAGTGTTAAAACTATGTCTAATCTTAACCTCGTATTCTTAGATTACTGAGTCTCTCAACACTGATTAGAGAAACTTCTTTTTATTTTTGATAGCACCTAACACAGAGACCCACAACTGGGACATCCTCATAAGAATCAGAGATCACTGTGGAAGATAGTACAAAACATTGAAACAACCAAAGGTGGTGGATGACTATAAGGAAACAGCGTTCATTGGGAATAACAAGGTGGTTGCCCATATGGATTCACAGCGGTTTTGACAGCATGCATATACCTGCATAAACTAAAGCCAGACAAAATCTCAGCATGGAGATGGGACATCTCTAGCCAATTAGCAACAGGAATCTGATAGCTGCTGGGATAGGGACAGTCCATTTTCTTTAAAGGTATGGGTCCTGGCAGATTTTCTGGCTACAGTGGGAGACCATACAACTAAGATTATATAGGCAAAGAAAATTATATTTGATGAGCTAAAATTTAAAAAGAAGACACAGAATTGGAGTGGGTAGGGAATGGCGTTAGTTTCTGAGGTATTGGGTAAATATGATCAAGTACATTGTATGAAATTCATCAATAACTAATAAAATTAAAGAAAAACTTCACAAAATAAGTGAAGTAAATAGCAAAAGTCAACAAAGTAAAAGAAGTGATGCTAAAAAATACAAGTAAAAGATAAGTGGGAAACACTTAGAAGTTAAGCAACATACATTGTGCAATAAGGAAAATTCTTGTGCTGTGGTAGTTTCATGACTATTTTGTGAAAAGTCAATTCTTATTCTTTGAGAGGATAGCCATTCATTGTCTTTTGATATCAGAATTGCTCATAACTATGACAAAACATGGTTTGCTATTTGTAGAATTTCAGGTAAGCCAATACTCAGTTTTTACAAGACAAATATAAACATTAAATAAATTATATTTTGACTATAAAATGTTTCTTAAATGTTGAATAACATTTCAAACTAAGAAAAAGATCAGATATTTTAATATTCTGCAATGTAAAGCAGGTAAAACTTGAGCTTGATGAAAGCATTGAGTTTCCTAGAACTATATTTAAAAACACTGGTTATTAAACACTAAAGTACAATGCCTGGAGTTGACACTAGTCATAAATTATTATTGTTAGGCCTAAACTAAACAGTTTTCTAAAGACCCCATGTCTATCTATACTTATATCTGTATTTGTAATTGTAAATCTAATTTTGTCGATATGTGGATAGAATACGGCTATTATTGTAAAAAAGAAGCAGAGAAAATTCAAATTAGAAAGCAATTTACGGATGAGGCAGGAGGTCATTAAAAGCAAACAGTAAGCACTGTTCCTCCATGGTTTCTACCTTCAGGTTCTTGTCTTGGTCCTCTGCCCTTTGGTCCCTTGATGATAGATTGTCACCTGCAAGCTGAATTAAAACTTTTATTCTGTCCCCTAACATCATTTTGGAAATGAATGCCTCCTTATGTCAATCTCAAGCCAAATTAAAATGCAAAAAATATAAAATGCAGAGATACTTAAAATATATAAATATTTTTAAGAAAAATCAAGCGTAGCTTTGGGAAGAGGATACAGGATAACAAGAGCACAAGGGTAACTACTAGAGGCTCATGGAGCGGCAAGCCATGAAAATTTTAGTAGCAAAGGAGAAGATAATCCAAAGAGAGTGATCAACAACATCCTGCTGTGCTCAAGAACAATAAAAACCTCAACACTGCTGATAAATAAGAAATTCTTCTAGCCCACTAAAACTTTATATATATATATATATATATATTTCATTTTGGAGATTATAATTTCATTATACCAATTCTCCCTTCCCCTTTATTCTTCCAAAGCCTACTATATACGTCTCCCGTCTTTTATTCAAATTCATGGCCTATTTTTTTTCATGAATAGTTATTGTATGCATATGTGTCTATGCGTATATATCTGTGTTCCTAAACATAACTCGTTCACTTCATATAATGCTACCTGTATGTATGTTTGCAGTACTCAGACATTTAACAATTTGTATGCTCCTCCCTGAGGAAGGCTGCCTCTTCCTTTCCCTACTTTCCTCAAGTACATATAGCTCTCTGTATAGGCTTGAGGCCTCATGGACTTTTTTTCAACTAGTTTGGCATGTTCATTGGTGCTATCCTTGTTAAGCTTAGATTTGGGAAGCCATGCTGTTCAAACTTTATGGGCATAGCTTTTGGTGTTTCTAAGAGACACAACCTCAGGAAATTCTCTGACCTTCTATGTTTTACATTATTTTTGTCTCATCTTCTGCAACATTCTCTGACCCTGAATTGTGGGATTGTTTTGAAGATGTATGTATCCATTAAGACTATACACCAAAACTCATTTTGATTGGTTGTGGTTTTCTGTAGTGGTTCTGTCTGTTACAAAGAAAAGTGGAGGTATGAAGACTACAGTTATTTGTTGGTATAAGATGGCATAAAAGGTAAATTTATATGTTATTTAACAAATGTTTTCATCAGTGTCTGCTGTACAACATAGCATTATATATATATATATGTAAAACATACTTTGATCATATTCACCCCTTCACCTTTCCCACATCTCCTTCCCAAAAGACATATTTATTTTTGTTACTTTGACTTCTAAATTCCACATGTGAGAGAAAAAGTTCTTGATTTTTTCTAAGTCGGGACTAGTTCATTTAATATGATGATTTTCCATATCTTCCCCACAATGACATCTTTTAGTCTTCTCTTTGCTTGGTAATACACTGCTACACACACCTACACACACACACACACACACACACACACACACACACACACACACTTCTAATTTTTAAAATCCACTGATGGATATCTAGATTGACTCAATATCAAGTAATAACTTTTTACAAAAGAAATAATTTATGGCATCCTAGAAACTATGTGAGGAAATGAACAAAATAAATTTTGTTCATTCAAATGGGAGAAAAAATAAAGGCACCCCAGGGTAATCCTTAATTAGTATGACATATCATAAAATAAGTAAATTTAACCTACCTGAATTTATGAGACATTCTATATAGTAAGAATCACTAGTATTTTATTAAGGTTTTCCTTGGTTACTTGGAAAAATACTATTAGTGAACTTCCTATCTCATGTAATAATATTCTTACATCAAAAATACTCAATAGTGGGTTGAGTTTGTTTGATTCTTTTTTTTGTATAGAAACAGGGTTACAATATATTGTCCTGGATGGCCTGGAACTTGCGATATGCTCAAACTGGTAGAAATATGCCTGTCTCTCCTTTCAGAGTCCTAGGATTAAAAGCATGTATTGCTATAACCTGCCAGATTCTTTTTATTAGGTGAGTTTTTATAAGAATGTATAAAGAATAGAAAATATGTTTTGCAGATATAACAAGTATGTTTCTTAATTCTAGCATAAGCACATAATATTGCTGAAATTTATAAACTAAAATGTATATACTACAGATTTTATTTCATACTTATACTACAGAAGTTAATTTATCAGACTTTTTTTCTTGTTTCATCTTTTCTTAAACAATGCATAAGAATATTCTAAATTGAGCCAAGATAGCAGAAATTATGTTCATAGAGTTGTTTTTAGGATAATTGCTTATACTATTTAAACTTATGTTGTTTATCAGGGTGACAGAAGTTGATTTATGGTTCATCACTTCTTCCATTGTCTTTTTTCATAGTTCATTAACAAGCAGCATTCTTAATCCTTTATCTGTTATGCATAGTATATTCCATGTTAGAACATCTGAGTTGGTTCAAAGGAGATATTATGTTCTACAGCGCCTAAAATTCAGTGTACCTGAGTCAGAAATTTAAGAAACTAGGCTTTCCACTGCTGATATGTAGTAGTATTCTCCATTAATATTAAGGGAGTGGTACAGGCAGTTTACTGTGTAGCTCTCGGATAGTAAAAATTCTAAATTCATAGTCACTACTGGGCTTCCGTTTCCTCTTGGTTTACTTTAGTCCACAAAACCTTTTAGAGAAATAAATTAATTATTAGGAAATTACACTAAACAGACAATAACACTCAACAACTGAAGATTATGCTTACACTTTCAGAGCTCTTCTACAAATACGTATTAGTTAGACTTTGAAAAAGCAATTTACGTATTTTTTTCATTTTACATCTCGATGGTAGCCCCATCGCTCCTCTCCTCCTCGCTCAACCCTCCCTCACTCTCCCCCCCCATTCCTCAGAAAAGGGGAACCCCACCTATCCACCCTCCCCAGCACATCAAACTACATCAGGCCTGAGCATGCCCTTTTCCTCACTACAGTCCTTAATAGCTGTCTAACAATGGTTCCACTCCTGGGATGAGGGATCTGCTACTTTAACTAATGTAAGAAAGGTACTCCCCAGAGGCTTGCCCAAGGGCACATGCATCTTCCAGGTGATTCTCAAGTTGAAAAATTATTGCAATTATCTTTGGAAACACTGGTTTATGCAGATATTTATATGTATTAACATTGAATTATATTATATTATATTATATTATATTATATTATATTATATTATATTATATTATATTATAGAAGTTTCATTATAAGATAGAAAGTTAATTTGAATTATTCTCCCCAAATGTGGGAAATGTTAGCCAGTTAATTTCAATTTCTTACTGAACTCCTATCTGCAAGCACATTAGACTATGGTCAATAGTGTCATGAGTTGGTTCTTTCCCATAATGTGGGTCTCAGGTTGGGGCCGACGTTAGTTGGACTTTCCCACAAATCTCTGCTCTAAATTTATCCCTTCACCTCTTGTAGGCAGAGTAAATTTTGGATCCAAGTTTTGTAGGACTTCCCTCCATTAGGAGTCTTGTCTAGTTATAGGGTATTCTCTTCAGTTTCCATGACCCCTGCTACTAGCAGTGTCACCTAGAGTCACCCCATAGCCGCCCAAAAGCTTACCCTGTCCTAGGTCTCCAGCTTGTCCCAGAGATGCCTCTACCCACAGTTTATCTTCTCTCTGTAGGCCCCTCCGTCCTCCTGTCCCACTTCCCCAGGTCTGATCTCCACCTTCATTTCTCTCTTTCCCTCTCCTATCTTGTTCCCTCTCATCAACCACTTCTGCTGTTTCCACTTCTGAGTGAGACTTCCTCACTCTCCCTTGGTTCCTTTTGGATACTTATCAGCTTTGGATCTGTGAATTGTAGCTGTCCGCTGAGAGGCTATACCCAGCAGCGGATCCAAACAGATGTCTGCTGTCTGGAAACTGCAGGTGCAATGTGACAAGCAGCTCCAAACTCTTGCCTCCTTGACATCCCTGCCATGAGGGACTGCAACGGGAAATATGATCCAAAATGAACCCTTAGTTCTGGAAATTTTGTAACATTTTTTTTAACATAGCAACAAAAAAGTGATAAGGGCACCCAGGTAAGATAAAGAGGAGTCAACAAGTGAGATTGTTTCACTGAATACTGAGGAGCAAACGAGTGGTTTGGATAGGATTCCTTAGGCAAGAAATGTGAAGTGCCTGAAGTGATTAAACGAAGTCATAATACATGCAGATATAATAAATATAAATATGTAAACACATAATGAGTAATAAAATAAATATTAAAGAAAGTATCTGGAATGTTTAAATGCTGACAATGTAGGATTGCTAGAGGAAAAAAACCTGACAAAATGTGTGCACAGAAGGTCAGAGAATGAGTCATAAATAAGTAGCTTATCTGGGGTGCCACCATGTGGCTCCGTGTGTCACCATGCCCAGTGAGAATTATATTGTATGTGGTAATCTAGACCATAAAACACAGTAGCCAAAGGGTTGCTCTCCAGGTCCCTGTGTAGGACGGCTGAGAGACAGTACACTTGTGTGATTATATATGCTCTACATACCAGGCTGTCATGCTAACAGTGCTTTATCTATTTATTTTCAGCCCCAGAATATCAAAAAGTGAAACATTCCTCTTTGAAAAAAATGTTTTATAACACTGTTTATACAAACAACAGTTAGGCAAAGCTCCGTGTCTGAAAGGAGGAACTGGACTCGGGCCTCTGTCCTTAACCTAGAAGTTAAGTCCAGTTGGCATCTAAGTAGATGAAATGTAAATTAGTTTACTCCAATAAAATCTCACCCTTTGTTCAAAAATATATGGTCAGCAAAAATATGAATTCAATAATGATTTTGTAGATATTTTGTATCATATTGGGTTTTTGGCCATTTTTTTTGTCTTATTTGTCTTTTGTTTCTACAATATTTTTATTTTTCTTTTTCTTTTCTTTCTTTTTCTTTTGGCTGCTTTCAGTTTTGTGTACCTGTGTTTCTTATGTGCTTTTAAAGTTCTAGTTTGTTTGGTTTTCTTTTCATTTGCTTGTTTTTTGTTTTCTAAACATAGAGAGAAAAGGGGTGTTTGGTTGGCTAAATGAGGAAGTAGACAAATCTGACAGGAGTTGTAAGAAAGAAAACTGAAAATTTTTTCAATTAACATAAGTGTAAAAAGAGGTAGAAAAAGAGGTAAAGATGAAAGGCCAGATGGAAATAAATATGGAAAATTATACTGTGGTTCTCAACTCTGGTTATATATTCCGTGCTGCCAGTCCAACTGATCATCACACACATCTATATTTGTAACTAGAAGCATTAAAGAGTTTAAATACATTAATATTTTTAAAGAGAAATTTCTTTAAAAAAAATGAAATGTGCCACTATGCACAGTGAGAATGTATTGTATGTGGCAATCTAAAGTGTTTAACACAAAATTGACAATATGACAAACATTTGTTCTATACATAGATAGTTTTTCTAACCAGTACTTATTTACTGTGTCACTTTACTATATTTTAATGTGTCTTTAGCAGATCACAGGCCATGAATGAAGGTGATATATTTTAATTTATATTAAAATTTAAAACTAATTAATTGTTATGTAGCACTTTTAAAAACAAACTTACTGGTAATACTTCTAAAACAATACTACTCTTACTCAGAATCAAGAACAGTGGCTGCTACATATAGAATATACATAAAGATAGTGCTCTGTTAAAAAGCTGTCCTAAATATACTAATTTTAATGTTAGAAACCGTTTTTGTTACGTAAAATTTTCTATAAGGAAGAAAAAAGACTTTCACTTGAAAATATCAGTTGCTCATAAGATATTTAAAAGATTATTGAGATATTTATATAAAAACTTCAGAAGTAAAAAGGAAATATTGTTATTAAAATGAATTTAATTAAATAAATTTTCTTCATGATTGTATATTTAAAAGTAATAAAAGTATTTCTCAAGAAAAAGTTTGGATATTTCTTAAATAAGAGTTAACAATTACCTGAAAAATTAGTTTTGCTAGATGTACTTTTGTTTGGAAAGCATGCCTTTTCCTCAAAGGAGAAAATTTGGAATTACTTTCCATTGTTAAGGTCAACCTGATATTCAAGAATTAAATAAATTATTGGATTTTTAAATTAAAAAATACAAATAAAACTATTTAAAAAAGTACTCAGATTTTATAAACATGCCAAGGGACTCTACATTACATAGGTCAAAATGATGATTTTGTTTTGTTTTTGTTTTTTGTTTTGTTTTGTTTGGTTTGGTTTGGTTTGGTTTTTCAAAACAGGATTTCTTTTTGTTGCCATGGCTGTCCTGGACTCGCTTTGTAGACCAGGCTGGCCTCAAACTCATGGCAATCTTCCTGCCTCTGCTTCCCGAGTGCTGTAATTAAAAGTGTGTACCACCAAGCTTGGCCCAAAATAATGATTAAAAAGTATAGCAGTATTTAGTTTCTTGAGTTCTTTATATATTTTGGATGTTAGACCTTTTTCAGATGTAGGGTTGGTAAAGATCTTTTCCCAGTCTGTAGGCTGTCGCTTTGTTCTGTTGACAGTGTCTCCTGCCTTACAGAAGCTTCTCAGCTCATAAGGTCCCATTTATTAATTGTTGACCTTAAGGCCTGGGCTGTTGGTGTTCTGTTCAGGAAGTTGTCTCCTGTGCCAATGTGTTCCAGGCTCTTCCCACTTTTTCTTCTAACTAATTTAGTGTCTCTCAGAGGAAGGATAACAGGCTACCAAGAAGAGACTTGATACCCTATGAGCATATACAGGGGGAGAAGTCCCATTCAGTCACAGTCATAGGGGAGGGGAGAAAGGAGGAAATGGGAGGGAGGGAGGAATGGGAGGACACAAGGGATGGGCTAACAATTGAGATGTAATATGAATAAATTAATAAAATATATTTAAAATAAAATCAAGCAGTGAACTCTTTAAAAACAATGTTAAGAGTTGCAGGTAGTGAAAAATATAAAGCAATCTGTTAACTAATAGGAATCAAATTACTGTACCTTTTTCTTAAGACAAATGCCTACCAAAATTAATAACATGGCTACAATATCTGCTACCCATCATTAAAGTTGATAACAATGCTTTGAAATTTATTTTCAAAAATAATATTACATCTAAAGTTTCATAGTTATATTGTATAGGGTAATAGCAAAGGACACATTTTCAAATAAATGTTTGTATATATGTTATCTCTTAAAATGTTTTTTAAAGAAAGTTTTAGTAGAATTCACTGTCCATTGGCTAGATCTCAATGGGGGGGTCTAGGTTTACTACATGCATTGTCCATGGTTGGAACGGCAGTTTCTGCAAGCCCCCTTTGGTCCAAAGCCAGCCTTGGTGGTCTTCCTGTATGGTTCCTGAATTCCCTTGGTCCTCCTTTCTCCCCGTTCTCTCATACTTCTCTCACCTGGAGCCCCAATAACAAGTCTCAGCATATGTCCCCATGTCCCACTGAGTGAAAACTCTCAGAGGACATGCACGTTGGGCTAGTGTCCAATTATAACTGAGTATATACCATGCACGTCTTTCTGGGTCTGGGTTATCTCACTCAGGATAACCATTTCTAGTCCAATCTATTTTCCTGAAAAGTTCGCAATTTCCTTGTTTTTAATAGCTGAGTAGTGTTCCACAGTGTAAATGAACCACAGATTCTTTATGTGTGGAGAACTGGGACTGACTCTGACATGAACTCTGGTGCCCCCTCTTTGACCACATCTCCTTGGTGGGGAGGACTGGTGGCACTCAGAGGAAGGGGAAACAGGCTACCTGGATGAGACCTGATAGGCTGTGATCATATGGTGGGAGAGAAGGCCCCCTTTTGCCACAGGTCTAGGGGAAGGGAATAGGGTTAAAGAAGGAGGGAGTGGGGAACAGAAAGATACAAGAGAGGGGATAGCAATCTGTATGTAATATGAATAAATTAAAATTTTAAAAGTAATATTTTACATAAATAATTATTCTATAGTGTGTGTCGGGCAAATGCTATTGTTAATGACAAAAATTAAAAATATGGACATTGAATAATTAAAATGTAATGGTACCAAATTTTTATGAAGACCTCCCCAGAAAGGAAGCTTAGGAAAACCCTTTAATAAATTGAAGAATTTCTATCAGGCAAGTGTTCAACAACTCATTTGAATCAATAGAAGAGATATTTAGTATATTCTCTTAAATCCAAATTACTTCTATTTATATACATATTGAAAAAAACAATAATATGACATGAAATTCTAAAGCTGATAAAAACAGCCACTTTATTTTTCAGACATAAATAAATCTATTATAAAGACTATTTATAGACAATGGAAATTTTGATCAAGTGTGTGTGTGTGTGTGTAATGCATTGGGAGTCTAAGCCTTAAGGATAATAGTTAAAAACTTGAATTTGTTTAGTAATTTAAAAATACATGTATAATTTAACACCTAAAAACCTATTTTAAAGAAAAGCATCTATTTCAATAATAGAATAAGAGAACCATGCCTCAGAACTACCATAACAGGCTATAAAATGAATATTCATCAAATTATGCCCAATATACATAATTGGTAGTGGTATTATAAATATTATAATATGTATAGTAAGGTATGTTCTATTCCTAAAATACTTTCTTAATTAAAATCTGATAATGAAACCAAAAGAAGCAAACTTTATTGACAGTAACAGTTTCAATTGAGGGACTCAACGAACTAAGAAGTCTGGAAGTTTCTACAAGTTTGTGAATTTATTTCATGTATATATTTATTGCATATATATAACACTTAGATGATAGTCCTGTTTTACATTTCTGTTGGTATTTTAATTGTTTTCTATAATTATAGGCACATTCTAGAAATATTTTTAAAAAGTAGGACAATGGAAGGAATATATTTATGAACAAAAATGCATGTTGTAACAAAGTTCTGGCAAAGTGATCTCAGAAGTGCATGTACAAAATCTTCAACTATATTTTACCCTGCCTACAAGATGTGCAGAGGTAATATAGAGACTGAGGGAATGACCAACCAATGCCTGGACCAACTGGAGACCCAGCCAATGGAATAGAGGCAATGCATGACACCATTAATACCCTGCTATGATTACAGATAAGCTCTACTGAGCAGCTGATTGAATTAGATGCTGAGAATCACAGCCAAGCATTATGCAGAGCTCAAGGAGTCCCATGGAAGAGTGAGAGGGAAAGATGGAAGAACCCAGAGGGGACAAGAACATTGCAAGAAGACCAAGAGAGTCAACTAACACAGACAGTGCAGGCTTACATATGGAAGCACCAACCAAAAAGCATGCATTGACTGCAACTAGACCCCCTACATAAATGAGACCCCTCATAACCAGTGAGAAGTTTAATCTCCATGTGGGTCCACTACTAAGTTGAGCAGTGCTGTCTATGACATAGACTCTGGTGACTGCTTTTCATCACTTACCATAACTGGGCTGCCTTGTCTAGCCTCAGTGGATGAGGAGCTCAGTCCTGACATGACTTGATGTGATGAAGTGTGTTGGTGAAAGGAGCTCCCCTTTTCTGAGGACAAGGGAGGGTGAAATGGGAGTGAAGGAGAGGGAGGAGCAGAGGAAAGTGGCTATGGTTGGGATGTAAAGTCAATATATAAATTAAGAATAAAATCTTTAAGAAGAATTTTAATTATCATTTATCATCAATCAAAATATTTGTAAAGCTTTTTGTTACTTACACATTTTTTTTATCACATGTTTACATGTTTTGACTTTGTTCTCAGGATATCCTTTTTTAGTCAACTTTTTTCTTAAATGAAATTCTTAATTTAATTTGTAAAAAGCTCTCTTTTAACCTCCACAAATACTTTATTTTTAAAGAAATTAGTGTGATGCTTTTCTGTACAGAAGTCAGACACAACATTTTCAGACATTGGTGTTCTATGGATGTGGTTCAACACCAAGATTTCAGTGATAAGATTGGAAAGAGACTAAAACCTAAAGCCTGGGAGCTGACAGGTGGAGAGCAGGTCCAGTTCTCTATGGCCTTTTCAACCTCACAAAACTAGCAGGAGTTCATTTTTCTGTTGACAATCTTGTTGGTATAATTTTCTTGTGGACTGTGTACAGTTTCCCCTTCTTCATTCAAATCTTGATTTCTCTAACCCACTCTATGGATCAATCTGACATTGCATTGTGATGTTTATTCTAAGTATCTCCAGTTTCAAGTTTGTTTAAACATGTCACCATTTGTCCTCTACTTTATTAAAAAAACAACCTAGCCAATGCTAAGCAATAACAGCGAGTAAGATGGGGAGGAGAAAGAAGAGGAAGGAGAGTATTAAGCTAGGAGGAGAGGACAGGGAAACCTCAAGAGAAATGAACCAAGCCTAGAAGAGTTTTTGTGTTAGGATGAAATGTGCCCATATGCTTCAGTGTATCTAGTTTTATGTAGCACTTTGATGCAATAGCAGTTGATTTTTGTGAAAAGTAATAGTATGGATCTGTTTGGATTCTTCTACATGAAGCTGTCCAGTTGGACTTGAACCATTTATTGAAAATACTGTATTTGTTGACAATGCTGTTTTTTTTTCCCAAGGTATGTTTCTTTCTGGCTTCATGACAAAATCAGCTCATCTATAGGTGTGAGGATATATGTCTTGGATTTCAATTTATTCTATTTATTAATGTGTCTGTTGTTGTGTCAATACCGTGCTGTCTTTACTGCTATGTCTCTCTTTAGTACAACTTGGAGTCAGGGATAGTGATATCTCTTGAAGTTCTTCTGTTATTTAGGATGGAAATTGTTAACCTGGACTTTTTGAAAATGAAGCTGAAAATCCAAGATCTGTCAAGATTTGTGTTGTAATTTTGATGGAGATTTTATTGCATCTGCAGATACTGGAAGGATGAGCACTTTTACTATGTTAGTCTCACTGATTGTTCTATCTTCAATTTAGTTCTTCAAATTCTTAACGATTTTTATCAGAAAGGTATTTTCATTTACTTACTTAGAGTTACCCTTAGTTATTTTATGTTATTTAATCCTATTATACATGTTGTTAGTTCCTTATATTCTCTCTCAGTCTCTTTGTTCATTATATAAGATAAGGCTACTGATTTTTTTGAGTTAATCTTATATCCTGCTACTTTGCTGAAGGTGTTCATTATCTATAAGAGTTCTCTTCAGTGGAATTTTTAGAATAACTTATATATTATATCATATTGTTTGCAAACAAAGATTCTTTTACTTCTTTTTTCAAGTTAATATACTCTTCAGTTGTTTTATTGTTCTAGCTAGCATTTCAATTACAATACTGAATTTATTGAGAGGGTAGACAATATAGACTTGTTCTTGATCTTATTGGTTTATTTTTTAGATTAAGAAGTTAAACTTATTTAAGATAATGATGGCCATAAGCTTGATGTAATCTGCCTTTTTTAGGTTAAGATATTTCCATTGTATATCTAATCTCTCTCAGACTTTTTTTGTTTGGTTTTGTTTTTATTTATATTTTTTTATTGATTTTTGTGAGTTTCATATCATGTACTCTAATTTTGCACTCATCTCCCTGTCACCTTGTATATGCCTCCTTTCCTTCAACTTCCTGCCAAAAGAATAAACAAAGAAACAAAACAAAGTATAGAAAACATGGTATTGTGGATTTATAGTGTGACACAGTGTGCCTCACAATGTACCCCTTTGTCCACACATCTTCACTTACAATTACTCTTTGCAATGAGTTACTGTTCTGGTTCAAAGTCTGTGGCTTCTGTACTACCATCAATATTGTATACTCACTGGGATTCCTCCCTGTTATCCAGTTGCTGACCTGTGTCATGTGGCTTCTACAGCTCTCTGTCAGTAGGAACCTAACTTTTTATTTGCTCTAACAGTTCCTAGATGATGTACATTTTGGGGTGGGACAAGTCATAGCCCTGAATTGCAGCCTTGGATAATAGTTCAGCTGCTCACTCTTCTGGCATTCTTTATCTATACAAGCAGGGAGAAATCTCTAGCACTGCTCCAGTGAGGCTACCCAATTCATCATATGCATGAGGCAGGGTTAGCTGTCCTGCACTCAGACCCTGGGGGCAGGTTCATCATGCTTTTGTCATCAGGGACATCTCCACTGTGTTGCCCTTGCAAGGTGTTATCTCCAGGACTTTTACCATGAAGGGATATTAGAGTTTTCAAATGCCTCTACTGCAGTTAATAAGAGCATCATGTGGTTTTTGTCTTTGAGTTTGTTTATATGTTTGACTTACATATGTTGAATCTTCCCTGAATCTCTTGGATGAAAACTAATTTATTGTATTTGACTATGTTTTTTAAGTGTTCTTGCATTAGAGAGGAAGTATTATTTGAGAGTTGTTTTTCATCTATGTTCATTAAAAATGGTCTGTAATTCTCTTATTTTTTGTTGGTTTTTAATGTGGTTTTGATATGGGGATAATTGTGTAAAATGAATTGGGCACTGCTGTTTCTGTTTCTGTTTTATGTCATAATTGAAGAGTATAAGCATTAAATGATCTTTGAAAACCTCGTCAAATTCTCTGCAAAAGCCCATTGTTCCTGGGATTTTATTGGTTGAGAGAGTTTTAATTACTGCTTCTATTTCAGTTAGATTTATACATATATTTAAATTGCTTATCTGGTCTTGATTTAACTTTAGTAAGTAGTATATAGCAAGAAATTATTGTTATCTGTTTATTTTTATTTTATTTTATTTTTATTTTTCTGCAGTTTCAAATTTGGTCATGTATAAGTTTTTAAATTTTGTCGTTATGATTCTCTGGACTTCTTCAGTGTCTATTGTTATTTTGCCTTTTATCATCATGTTTTGTTAATCTGATTATTATCTGTAGAACATTTCATTAGTTTATGTCAATATTTAACAATCTTACTGATTTTCTCAAAGAACTAACTCTTTGCTTCATTGACTTTTTTGTATTGTTTATTATTATGTTATTGATTTTAGTCTTTAGTCTGGGTGTGAATTGTTTGTTTGTTTGTTTGTTTTTTGTTCGAAAGCAGTGGTTCTCAGCCTGGAGGACATGACTTCTTTTGTGGTCAAATGTTTATTTCACAAGGGTAACCTAAGACCACCTAAGGCATGTAAATTTATGTTGCAACTTATAACAGTTGAAAATTAAATTCTGAAGTAGCAACCAAAATAACTTTATAATTGTGTATCACTATAACTTGTATTATGGGGTGGTAACAGTAAAAATGTTGATAACCACTTTTCTAGAGTTTCCAGGTGAACTGTTAAATTTCTCTATTTTTTAAATATTAGTTTTTAGTACTATACTTTCATTGTGTCACATAAATTTGTATATATTATATATTTATTTTCATTCAATTCCAGAAATTTTCCTTTTTTTTTTTTTTTCTTCTTTTTGAGACAGTTTCTTTCTGTAGCCTTGGCTATCCTGAACTCACTTTGTAGACCAGGCTAGCTTTGAACTCACAGCGATCCTCCTGCCTCTGCCTTCCAAGTGCTGGGATTAAAGGTGTGCAACACCACACTCAGCCCTTCTTTCTTAATTTCTTTCTTGACATATTTTCATTAAGTAGTGATTTGTTTAGCTTTCATGAGTTTTCAAGCTTTCTGCTGTTACTGTTGATGTTGGCATCCTGCTTTATTAATCCATAGTAGACTGTCAGGATTTGGGCTATTACTTTAATTTTGTTTTTAATCTGTTGAGGGTTGCTTTGGGTTTGAGTATGTGGTGAGTGTTGGAGAAAGTTTCATGAGGTGCTGACAGGAAATGTAGAAGGAAGGAGACTGGCTTTTTAAAAAATATATATTTTATTAATGTATTCATATTACATCCCAATTGTTATCCCTTGTATCCTCCCATTCTTCCCTCCCTCCCATTATCCCTTTACTCCCCTCTCCTATGACTGTGACTGAAGGGGACCTCCTCCCCCTCTATATGCTCATAGGGTAGCAAGTTTCCTCTTGGTAGCCTGCTATCCTTCCTCTGAGTGCCACCAGGCCTCCCCATCCAGAAGACATGGTCAAATATGGGGCACCAGAGTTCGTGTGAAAGGTAATCCCTACTCTCCACTCAACTGTGGAGAATGTCTTGTCCATTTGCAAGATCTGAGTAGGCTTTGAGGAGGAACAAGGCTCGCCTGGCAAAACGCATGTGCAGAAGGGAGCCTTCAAGTAGAGTTGGCCTGAGACCTGCCTGGACATGCCTGGGCATGCCCAGAGACTGCTTATGATGAGAACCAAGAAGGAGGAGACACAGCTGCAGCTTGCAATTTGTAAACCAAATGGGACACCTGGAGGGCATATAAATGCATTCCCTATTTCCTCAATAAAAGTGTCTGCTTTTGTCGCTAGCCTGACTCCCAGAGTCTGTATGGCTGACTCTGCACTAGCTCATCCCTGTCCCCAAAAGTCCTGGGCCTGGATCCCAGCTACAAGGAAAAAATATTGTTTTGTGTTTAAAAGAAATGTTCTGTTTATAGTTGGTAGGTCCATTAGGTTTATGATGTCAGTTACCTCCATCTTTTCTCTGATATTTCTGCTCTTAATGACTTGTATATTGGCAAGAATCGGATATTGAAGTCTCCCACTATCGGTGTATGGGAATCAATATAAAATTTAAACTGCAGTAATGTTTTTTTGTGAACTTCTGTGAATATATGTTAAGAATCACAATGTCTTCTTTGTGGATTTTTCCTTCTTTTTCCTGTCAAGTACACTTGGTGTTCTGTATATATCTTGAATGTTGATAGTAATCTCCTTCTTTAAGTAAGGTAAATATTCTCCTATGATTTTGTTGTTGTTACTGAAAACATTTTCTATGCCTTTGACCTGTGGTTCTTCTCCTTTCTCTATTCCTATTCCTATTTTTCTTAGACATGTTTTTTTTTCATAATGTTCCAGATTTTCTGAAGGTATTGTGTCAGGATTTTTCTTTTTCATTCTTTGTTTTTTGTTTTTTGTTTTTTTAGATTTACCATTTGCTTTGACTGAAATATTTATTTCTTCTGTCATGTCTTCAATGCCTGAGGTTTGATTTCCCATCTCATACTCTGTTAGTGAGACTTGCCTTTGAGGTCCTTTTCAAGTGTGATCCGATGGATATAGGGACAAACAGTATAATAAGACTGTAGCAGGTGGTAAACTATAGAGCTTGGGTGAGATTTTGAGCTTAGATTTGGGAAAAAGGAGGAAGAAGTGAATATCCTTAGGCTACGTGCTTCCCTGGTAGAAGTGGACTGGGCTCCCAGGGAATTCCTGCTGTTGTTGGAAGTTAGGATAATGAGATGAGACTGGCCCACTGAACTTAGAGGAAAAAGGAGAAGGGGAGGTCTGAAGTTAGCTTACCCACTTCTCTACTTGGAGTGATCTGTGAATCCTGCTAGAGGTAGGTGCTGGGATAAATCAAAGAGCATGGAGAAGGGGGAGATATGTGTGATCCACTGGAGATTGGGCAGGGAGAGGTAACAGAGGCTAAAGTGGGTTGTCTGCATCACAGTCCGTAATGAGATTAGAGGATTGAGTCTTCAGGAGTGGAGGGGTTAATAAATATCTGCAGTTAGCCTGCCTGCTTCTCTGGATGGGGTGGATATCCATTTATAATATATGCACACAGATAGCTTCTTACTCAGAGAGCATGTCACTTTGTTTAAGATTTTATTACAATTTATTTTGGTCAATACTTGGAAAAATAAATACACTTGATATTACTACAGATATTAAAGGCTTTTAATAAAGTTTGAAAGTGTAAGTACAAATTAATAGTCTTTCAACTGTAACTTCTTCTTTTAACTTCATTACAAGTGTATTCTTATTTCTTTGGATCAGGCAAATGTGGTTCTTTCCTTGCTATTTTTTGTTTTGTTTTGTTTTGTTTGTTTGTTTAGGTGGAGATGGAGTTCCTCTAGAATGGTGAAGTCATGAGCAACAAAGCCAACAAAATTTATCACATGGAACTTTGTTGTAATCAGCTCCCCAGTGCGAAGTCATAATTTAGTAGGAAACTTCATTCCCTGTCCAAAATTGATCATCTCCCCATATGGTAGCAGTTGTAAGATTTTCAGCTTACTCCTTGATTTTTGTAACATCTGCACCACTGATAACTCTTCCAGAATCACTTTGGTAAATGTATTATGTATAGACTTGGGTCCCAGTTGTTGGCTGTTTGGAGAGGATTAGGAGGTGTGGATTTCCTAGAATAAGTATCTAAAGAGGTTAAAAGAGCTTTGTGTTTTCACAAGACATGTTTCATTTTATATGTACTTTCTGTTCTTCCTATTTTTGGCTTGAGATGTGAGCTTTCAGTTGCATCCATGTCATGCCTCCCTGAGCCTCACTCATCCCATGTTGTCATGTTCCGCTCTTGATGGTGATGGAGGCTCACCCATCTAAAAACCATAATTTCTAGATAAATCACTCTGTTACAACTTGCTTTGGTCACGGTGTTCTAGCATAGCAAAAAATAAATAATTAATAAGACTGAGCAGGGTATTTAAAACAAAAGTGTCCATTGTAAATCCTAAAATATATATCTTATATATTTCTCTGTGTACACACACACACATATACATAAACACACAAGAATCAATTATGTAGTAATGATATACTTGTGATATATATATATATATATATATATATATATATATATATATATAATTTAAGAAATTTATGGATTTTCATCATTATAAATTTTTACCATAGCTCATTTAGGGAAAAAAAAAATCAAAACATGTCTATAATTTGTCTATAATTTGAACTAACACTAAGGGAAGAAGCTATCATTTTTATTCACTTGAAAAAACTGGGACTGATTGGCACATGTCAGAATGCAAAGAAATTCAGCTGAGAATAAGCTGTCAGCAGTATAGCAGGCAATTTTAATGATAGCTGGTATTTGTGTATGTGTGTAGACAGGGAGAGAAAGGAGCTGACTAGATGATGACATTATACCACATATTCTACTCTTAAGGAAAAATACATTTTAAATAGTAAATTACTGCCCTCCTGATATTCATCTATACATTTCTATTTCTTTCCCTTTTTGTATTCAGAAAAATAAATAAAAATACTCTGAATAGTTTTTATCCAAAGTCTAAAAATTTAGATTTTTAGCTTTGTGTCATTCCAAAAGTCCCTATTTAATACCTGTAATACTATCTCATCTCTTTATCTTGTTATCTTCTAAGTCCCACTGCTATTTCTCTCCTTACCTTTCAATTAACACTATGTTCCTAATGCAAAATTCTTTAGTTAAAGTTTTCAGAATACATATAATACTGTATATGGACACTTTTCACAGTTATAGAAATAAAACTGAATTATCCTGCCCGTGCCTTTCTTGAATGTCCATTTGTTTCACAATGACTATCAAGCTGTGTCCAGTGTTTGCTGCTTATCCATGCTCCCTAAACTAGAACAAGGAAGACAGTTATGTTGAATAGTCTTCTGTTGTTATAAAATGAGATTCAAAATAAAAAGCAGGAGAATAATTAAGGAGATGATTCCAGGTAAGTTGGCAAGCAACCTTGTATTCTTGGCAAGTATCATATCAAGAAAATGATTGGACTAGTAGCTGAACCAACTACTAGCTGAACATTGTATATGTGGGTCAGTTGTGATGGTTAGCCTAGTAACAACTGAACTATAATTGTATAATGACTGTAAAGTCATTCACTCTAGGTAAATAAAATTAATATTTTTCCATGAAAGAAGAAATTGATATATTTCTAGTAGCTTTCCACTCATTTTTAACTAATCAATTCCAAACTTTATTAGAGTATTAGTATTTTATCTGTATTTATTAATTTGATTCTTAAAAGAGTGTTCTATTGTTTTATTATTACAAGTAATACATTTGTTGTGTAAGACAAGTATGCCATGGTCCCCCAAAGTTGTGTTGTGATCTTAAAGAGGGAACTTAATTTTCCATCTACTTCCCTGTCCTATTTATTATTTTGACTCTAGGTATTACTAATCTTGAAAAACTTCCAAATTACATTTATCATTTATCACTTTTGTTTCATACTTAACATTCTCAGCCATTCTATTCACAAATTAGTTGTTATATATCTTAATTTAAAGAGGCTTTTAAATGCTGATTTAATTTAAAGTCAATGTATAAGCAACGGAATGTTTTCTGAATAAATGTAATGACATCTGCAATACTGCTTTCTCACTTCACTGCATGATCTGTTACAGTGGCTTTCTTTCCATACAAGCACGTACATTTTCTGAGTAACTTTTTATACCAAATCATGAATTTATACTTCTATGTATTCTTTCTAAACCATAGATCAAACCACTAAGAGATGAATTTGTCAGTTTTAAGAGTGAAAAAATTCAATCAACACCACATGCTGGCAAGGATGTGGGGAGAGAGGAACACTCCTTCATTGCTGGTGGGAATGCAAACTAGTACAGCCACTTTGGAAATCTATCTGGTGCTATCTCAGAAAAATGGGAATAGGGCTTCCTCAAGACCCAGCTATTCCACTCCTTGGAATATACCCAGAAGATGCTCCAGCACACAACAAGAAAATTTGCTCAACCATGTTCATGGCAGTCTTATTCATAATAGCCAGATCATGGAAACAGCCTAACTGTCCCTCAATAGAAGAATGGATAAAGAAACTGTGGTACATATACACTATGGAATACTACTCAGCTATTAAAAACAAGGAATTCCAGAATTTTGTGGATAAATGGATTGAGCTAGAAATGATCATAATGAATGTGTTAACCCAGAAGCAGAAAGACTTAAATGGTATATACTCACTTATATCTGCTTATTAGCCAAGGGGCATGTCCCATGAAAGCCTTCACTTACCAGGAAACTGGGACAGAGGGGAGGACATCCTATTGGGACTCTAGATGAGAGAAGCATGGGAGAATGGCAAAGTAGAAGGATCCAGAGGGTCCTAGAGACCTACAAGTAAAACATTATGATAGGCAGATTTGGGCACAGGGGTCCCGCTCAAACTAAGACACCAGCCAAAGACAATACAGGCGGTAAACTTTAAACCCCTACCCAGATCTAGCCAATGGTCAGAACAGTCTCCACAGTAGAGTGGAGAGTGGGATATGACTTTCTCACATACTCTGGTGCCTCACCTTTGACCATGTCCCCTGGAGGGGGAGACCTGGTGGCACTCAGATGAAGGACAGCAGGTTACCAAGAAGAGACTTGATACCCTATGAACATATACAGGGGGAGGTAATCCCCCTCAGGAACAATCATAGGGGAGGGGAATAAGGGGAAAATGGGAGGGAGGGAAGAATGGGAGGATACAAAGGATGGGATAACCATTGAGTTGTAACAAGAATAAATTCATAATAAATTTTTTTAACGGTGTAGGAAATTTAATGGGGTTTTGTGATTACTTACATGGGAGATTTAACTTTTGTTTGGAACGCAAAGGTGTTGGGGAGAGATGTCTTTTTGAAACTAAACAAAAACTGTCCCTCTGTTTTCATCATAGAGGGAAAATTACAATGCTGCCCAAGCCACTTCCAGATTCCAAGGCATGGAGGAAGTTTCAGTCTTCACATGGAATCCCATTTCCATAAAAGAGTCAATTACAAGTTCCTCAAAGGTTCTGGGCCATGTACATCACTCTTTGGAAATCTTTACTTCTGTTGTTTACCTGAGTACAAGCCTTCTCCCTGTTTCTCACCTCCATTTGACTGATTCATCAATTTTCCCACATGGCAGCATCTCCTATCGCCACCACTGCACAGGTGCTTTGGGTGGGGACGTTAACAGGCTGCTTGCTCTGTATTTGGGTTACACCAAAAAAAATTTAAAAAGTGAAAAACTCCAACATTCAATGAAAAAAGAAATGTGTCAGATCAAATATAGACCAAAGAAGAGGCCTGATGAAGTATTCCTGTTCAGCTTTCTGTTAGGTTATTACTTCACTTAGTGTAATAACATTCTACTAAATTTAAGCCATCTCAGACTAGCTTTTGCATATGAAAAGTAAAGTATCCAGGCTTTAACTTTTATAGGTAGAAATTATTCCCATTTTGTTATTTGTTAAAAATGGATACTGAAATCATTTATATGTGTAAAGAGTTTGTCACAACATTCTCTTCTCTTTGAAATACTCATCTGTTTGGCGACACATTTCCTTTCATCTTTATTACCCATTTGCAGTATGTCCTCATTTCTCTCATTTTTACTTACCGTGGAATCACATAATTAAAATTTTGAGTCTAACCAAATCTAAATTTAATATAATACCCATACTCAATAGAATCTGAGATTTTATGGCTTTTTAAGAAACATCAAGATATGTCTACTGTGCAAGATGACTCAGTAGCTAAAGGTTCTTGCTACATAGCCTACTGAGTTGAGTTCAATTTTGTACCCCACATGGTAGAAAGAAACTGACTCTGGCAAGTTGTTTGTCTTGAGCTCACACCTCCAAAGGGACATCATAGCTTGTACACACACACACACACACACACACACACACACACACACACACACACACACACAGAGAGAGACAAATAGGTAATATGAAAAAACAGATGCAATCAAATGTACTGAGCAGTTTCAGTAAACATGTACTTATTAATTGTTATACATGCTGAACATTGATAAACACTGATCTGCATTTTATTTGAAATTGCATTCTTCTTAAAATTCATCCATGAGGTATAGCAAAATGGTCACAAATTAGGTAATGCTTGAGCTTCAAGACCTCATGTCGTCATGACTCCTTCCCAAATACAGAAAAAAATAGTTCATATCTGTTCCCTTAAATGTAAATTTCTGTCAAATCGAACAGGTATTATGTGCCAAAAAACCAAGATCTGTTCTTGCCAAGAGTGGACATTTTACTCTTAGCTTACTTCATCATCTTCAAAACATGCTTCTCTGTTTCCAACTTCTGAAGTATGTTCTTGTCACAGTGTGCATCTGTAGTAATGAACAGAAGCTGAACATTCCGAGCATTTAGCCTAGAGATGTGTTAGGGGCACAGGTAAATACAGAGAGACTTTATTTTAACATTTGTCGTTTTAGATTTGTGGTCTGAGTTCTCTCTCACTTGTCAAAATATAGGACGGTATGGTCAGAAACTATTGGCAGCATCAAATAAGCAAGAATATCAGAGTGTGACAGAAGCACAAACAAGCAAAGATAAAGACTGTGACAATGAATAAAACAAACGAGGGCAAAAACACTACATGAAAACAGCAAAACGACTTCATCAATTATGGGTGAGCGTGAAGAAAGGGAAAGAGGAAAACTGAAAGAATGATTGTAAATCAAACCCTGTAGATTCTTCTAGCCTTCCCTTATTAGTATCAGAAACCTGAAAATTTTTAGGTGTGCATTTCAATTAGGAAGGCAACAGCTCTGTTTGTAGTATTAATTGAGGGCACTGCCCCCTATAATCATTCATCTGGGAAAATCAAAGCTTTCCGTAATTTCCTCATGTCACATATGTAAAAGTGCACTGACTGCAGATAAAGAACCCCACAGGGCAGCATGAAGAAATGGCTGAAGTGCAGCCTCAAAGAAACACAAGAAGTCAGGTCTGAATCTAGCCTGCGTCTGTCTCATTAAGCTTCCCAGGAGGGGAGTGTCTGCATCCTCCAAGTTTCCTGTTTCTGGGGAGCCTAAAAGACGAATGACACCCCATCAGCCCACCCAGATATCAGAGGTCTCTGATTCAGCTGTTTTCTTGCCAGGTTCATAGTAGGCATTCATATGGCTCTCTGATGAATGACAGGACCCAATTGTGTCAACATTCAAAAAGCAAGTTAGAATTAAGAATACATTAATAAACTACTTCAGAAAGATTTCCATTATATTTCTTGTAAAACTAGCTACTCTTCCCATCCACCCTCTGCTTAGACAAGTGTCACCTTGGATACCTTAAATGCTGACACCTTTAGTGTCCTTCTAAGGAAGATGAGTCTTCTCATGCTCTCAGCCTGGTTGTCTGCTCTATAGCAGTTTGTTCTGTTTCATAGACACTCTACAAGGCTAGCACATGCATTTCCTATTTTAAATGATTTTCAGTGTTCTGTGGTTTCCAGAGCGTTTTATTGTTCCTAAGTGTGTATGGTGTTAGGCTTTATGAGAGACTATAAGAATAGATGATGAGGTGTTTCTAAGCATATACTTTATAGCTAAAAATAAGGAGAAGAAAAATAAGATGTGTAAAGTCTTATAAAGTTAATGCTATTGGTATTTCCATAAACAAAAAACAGTTACGTGGAGGGTAAGGGATGAATATTTTCTGTTTTATAAATTACTTTTGTTCTTTTATGAGGGTTTCTGTGTTTTTGTTTATTTGTTTTTTGTTGTTGTTACTGTTATTGTTTTATTTTGTCTTTTGCTTCTTATGTATAGCCTTTCCTGTCCTGGAACTCACTGTGTAGTCCAGCTTGCTCTGAACTTACAAAGAGCGGCCTGCCTCTGCCTCCTGAGTTTTGAGTTTAAATGCCCACCACCACTGTCAAGCTTACTAGGGGTTCTGTAAGGTTAGACAAAGCAGCATTATATAAAGAATCAACATAAATGACCAACAGTTTCATTCTGTCATTTTGCTCATTTAGAATCATTTGTTACTTTAGCTCATTTACAACATAAAATGAGAATTCTTTTTCTTTGCAATATAGCAGGGAAGATATTTTGCAGGTCTGTCTAGACTGAACAATTATATGTCCAATAAGTAGTTTGCAAATGTATTC
Organism: Acomys minous; assembly: GCF_964271855.1. Classification (NCBI taxonomy): domain Eukaryota; kingdom Metazoa; phylum Chordata; class Mammalia; order Rodentia; family Muridae; genus Acomys; species Acomys minous. Next base: position 134,122,766 of record NC_140483.1, read on the forward strand.
AAAATATCAGCAGATATAAAAATGTAAGTAAAATCTGAAAGCATGGCACACGAGCACAGATTTGGCTATTCTGAGCTAAACTTCTTTAAACCTGTAACAAATATGGGAACGATAGATGCAAACTAGAACCATCTTTATTCACAACAAAAGTTAATGCATCTTAACATGATGTTTCATAATTCTGAAAACACACGAACAATTACTCTCAATTAATTTTATTTATAACAAACTTTTAGAAATTGTTGATTGATTAATACAATTAAGTGCAAACTGCTATAACTACTTTGTGAAACATTTATAATTAGCTATGAAGTTGATATTTGCATGTTCTTATCATTCAGTTACTTGTTCATTAGAAAAGTATATATAATATTTTGGTTATAAAAATACTTTAGTATATTCAAGAAAAGAAAAAGTATTTCTATCAAACCTTTTTACAGCTATGATGAGTGCATCTAAGCCTGAAATTGTGAATATAAATCCATAATGAGATGGATTAATAAATAAAGATAAGTACATAGACCTGTTGTTTTCATCAAGAAAAGGAAGTGAAATTTATTTATGTGAATCAGCATCATTAAACATCAAAAACATTGCACGGAATTAACAGTACCACACAGACACATCCATTATAGTTTTATTCATACGAATAGCAGGCTGCATAAAAACTGATTCTTGAAATGAGGTAGTGAATTATAATTTAGGGTGTTGGAAATTGCTAGGAAGAACTGAAATAGGGTATTTTGAGTGCTACACAATATGCTTTTAGGAATCTTCAAACCTTCTTTTATGCCTTCTTAGTCTTAACATCAACGTGGCAATGATCATCTGACTCCTCCAATCAGCTAGAGTTATCTGATGTTATGGAACCACAATTGAAAAAAAATCTCCAAAGATCTGGCTGTAGGTAATTTTCTTAATTAGTGAATGAAGACCTATCTCATTGGGTGGTATATTCCCAGAGAAAATGGTGCTTGGTATAAGAAAGCAGGCTGAGCAAATCATGGGGAACAGTATAGGAAGCAGCACTCCTTCATGGCCGCTGAATCAGGTCTTACATCCAGATTCTGGTTCTCATTGAGTCCTGCCCACAATGCTTTTGATGATGAATTGATATTTGAAATCTGAGTGAAAATACACTTTTCTCCCTGAGATGTTTATGGTCATGGCATTTCAACACAGCAACAGTAGCCTTAATTAAGATAACCACCATCTTAGTTAATGTATGTTCATGACATGAATCCGAACAGATGGTGGCACCATTAAAACTTTTTGGTAACACTGAGCTCTAAGTGGATAGGCAAAAAAAATCAAATTTCTGGACATAGGCATTCAGTCACATGTCTCATTCTTTTTCTCCCATGTTTCCCCCCCTTTTCTTGATGTCTAATATTGTCATATAAATGGAAGACCCTAAGGAGATTTCAAAATGTCCTAAAATTATAAGGGATAAGATCAATCCAATTTTATATCAAACTAAGGTGGTAATACCCAACATCTATAGTGAATTTTTTATTTGGTTTGTTCATTTCCATTTTTTAAAAATGTACAAATTCTTTTTCCTGATACATTTAATACTACCTAAACATTTCCCTGGCCCTGTGTCTCTGATTCTGGCCCACTACTAAAAGAGAGAGCTGGGAGTGAAATGACTAGACTTGGAGAGCTCATGTGAATTTGAGCAGCTCAAGGAAAACTTGAGAAAGTATGTATCCAAATTTGGACTCAATGGTTAGATTGCCAGATGCTGGGAAAATTGTTAACAGCAGCTATAACATCTTTAGACAAAGACAAATCAGCCTGCTTGGATAAGAAGCTAGAGAGTCTGGCTGTGCTGGCTCTTTGTACACGCTCTTTCTACCTCACATCTCCATGCCTGCTTTTCTCTAATGAAATGGAATAGTCTTTATTTTCTTACTAGTCTTTAGTCCCATATTTCTTGTCTGTTGGTTTCTGCCCCACTAATCCTTGAGTGTTCTTGTTTTTGGTTTTACTTACTCTGTAGTTCATTACATGGACAAGTTAAAGAAAAAGAACAAACTGATGTCGTCCCTTTCTAACTTGTTTTAACTCCAGATTGGTAGGTTTTTAAATATATTTTACTAATTTATTCATAATTCATCTAAATTGTTATCCCATCCCTTGTATCCTCCCATTCCTCCCTCCCTCCCATTTTCCCCTTATTCCCCTCCCTATGACTGTGACTGAAGGAGACTTCCTCCCCCTGTATATGATCATAGGATATCAAGTCTCTTCTTGGTAGCCTGCTATCTTTCCTCTGAATCTTTCAGATTTTTAGTTTTTAAAGGACTTCTTTAGCTCAGTTCTTCTGGATGGGGTAAACATCAACATGATGATGTTTTACAATGTTTTGCTTGGTTGTTTTTTTGTACCTACTACTTCGACTTATTCAAAACCAAAGAATAACTAAAGGAGATAGCTAGAGCTCTGATTGATTGCTATTGATAATAATCCACATAGCTGGAATTCTGCTTACCAGAATATTAAAAATTTGTATAGAAAGCTGAAGTAAGCTACAAACATATAATATTAAAATGTCTAATGTCAAAATTTAATACATTAAAGTCTAACTTCTGCTTAATATGTCTACTGAAAGTTTTTTTAAAAAGATATTTGGGTTTTCCTCAGCTTTATCTAAAAATTACATACTTGGTAAAAGTATTAAATCGCTGTAATTGACATTGGTGTTGAGTAGCTATACTTTGATCCCTATAATATTTTCATTAGAAGGATTTAAAGGAGAGAATATGTCCCTTTGTCCTCCAAGATCAATGAAGTCCTGAGGCACTAAGGAGCATCTTCCTATATACCTTGCAACTATGCATGGTGAGTCACTTACTTACTTGTTCTGGGAATCCATGAAGACTGCCATCTAATGAACTATAACCTGTGTCCAGTCCATAAAGAAAAGAATGAATATGAAGAAAATTTTCCTCCATGAATTCAAGAAAAGCTATGCTCAAATAAGGTTTTTGACTTATTTGTGCCTAGATGGATCAATTGGTCAAAGACAAACAAGGCAAGGGAAAGATTGCTCTAGAACTTAAGTGACCTCTGCAGACTTTATTTTCAACTCCCCTGAACAGAAAAAAATATTAACTTTAGCAATCTTGATGTATTTCAACACTGAGGAGGAAATACAACTAAATACTAAAATGACTGCTATGTTTCCTCAATATTCCAAGGAATCACACTCACTAGAATTATAGCATTCATACATGTTGCTATTTAGATAACAATTTATCACTAATGATTTTCTTTTTGATAAGTACATTTCCACTCAGATAGAAACCATCAGACCTTGGATCTCTGTAGCACCTACATACAGCCAACAAACAGAGATGTGTCCTCTATAGTTTTACCCTAACAACTATATAATGTCTAAGTTTCTTTTCAGTTCCAACCAAGAGGCCATCTGAGAGGGACCTCACAATGAATCCAGGTACTCCATAGCTACCAAAAGTATTGAAAGTGAACCCTGGATTTATTACTGTGGAGACCAGTCTTAGTGGCATAGGAAAAACAAGGAGTAACCAAAAGATGCATGTGAATATGAGTCATCAAGATATTAAAATGGATTTTATTTGGACATTCAAAAGATGTCCTCTGTTCTACCTTCTCCTGATTCCTAGTCTATTAATGCAAATAACTGTGTCTATAGCTCATCATAATATCTTTTTCCAGACATGAGTCAATGTTTTCCTTTTCTTCCCTACACCTGATGATTATACAATGAAATGACCAATGCATTTTTGGAGTCTTTTACATAGACCACTGTGAGGAATACTCAGACTTCCAGAGCTGATGATCTCACCAAGATAGAAAAAGACATGTTGGCCTTTGCTTCAGTTTCATAAAGGCAGGTAGGGATTTTACTTCAAGGGAGAGAAGTGATACAATCAACAGGCAAAAACTAAATTGGGTATACAATCATAAAAGGACTACAAAGAAAAGTAACTAGTATCTTTCCTGGCTACCCTCCCCCAAATATTTTTAGGACTATTGTCAGTCTCATCTTTACCTGAGGCCATCAATGCCAAAAGTGTTTTGTGGGAAAGGGGTTAATATATGATCTAGTTCCCAAATGATGCAAGGTCTATCTTTGAAGAAAGGAAAATAATTAAATGACAGTAGAGGCCTGTTAGAAGAGTATTTATTCTGTAAAACAGAATAACATCTATGACCAGAAAGAAATCCTGACATACCTGATGAACCAGGACAATTAATTGCTTGCTTAAGAGACCACTTCTTAGAAGCTGAGTTTATGATAAGAAATGTTCAATCAATCAGTTATCATAGCAGAAATTTTATTTTAGTAGAGAATTAAAAAGTAAACACATTCTGGCTAAATTTGGGGCAAATATATATAGTAAATAGATGGGGAAATTTAAGAACATTTTAATTAATTAATTTGCCTTGCATCCCAATTGTAGCCTCATCCCATCTCTCTTCCTGGTCCCACCCTCCCAATCTCTACCCTACTCATCAGAAATGTGGAGCCTCTCCCTATCTACCCACCTCAACTCAAAATTGTATCTGGATTGAGCCAATCCTCTTCCCCTGGAGCCTGGCAATGCAGCCCCCATCATTGATGAGTGAGTGATAAAAACACAGGCAGCAAAGTCAATATCAGAGAAAGCCCTTCATCCCTTACTAAAAGACCCACATGAAGACTGAGCTGCCCATTGGCTACATCTATATAAGGGGCGTAGGTTCTGTCTATGTATGTATGTTCCATTGTTGATGTTTAGTCAGAGCAAGTCCCTTTGGGCCATGGTTAGTTGGTTCTGTTGGTCTACTGGTGGAGCTCCTGTCACCGTAAGTCCTTATATCCACCTATCCACCATCGCTTTACCACAAGGCTCCCAATGTTTTTCTCAGCATTTGTTTCAATCTACTGCTGGGTGGAGCCTCTCAGAGGAGAGCTGTGCTAGGCTTCTGTCTGTGAGCATAGCAGAATAGCATTAATAGTCTTAGGGTTTGGTTCTCTACTATGGGGTAGGTCTCAGGTTGGGCCAGGCATTGGTTTGACCTTCCTGTCTACTCTCTCTTTATCCCTGTACATACTGTAGGCAGAGTAAGTTTTTGTAGAAGATTTTGTGTATTACTTGGTGCTCTCCTGACTCTATCAGCTGTCTTGAATAGTTAGAGGGTATCCTCTTCAGTCTCAATGACCCCTGCTATTAGGAGTCTCAGCTAGGGTGACCCCCATATACTCCTGGAAGTCTACCATGTCATAGATTTCCAGCTTATTACAAAGATGCCCCTACCAAAGGGTTCTCATCTCTCTGTGAGCCCTCTGTACTCCCTGCCCTGATTTCAGTCATTTCTGTCTGAATTCCCTGTCCTACACTGTTCCTTCTCTTCAGCCACTTCTTCTGCCTATACTATTTCCCCTTCTGAGTGAGATTTAAGCCTCTTCCCTTGGGTCCTCCTTGTTACTTGTCTTCTTTGAGTCTGTGAGTTGTATCATGTTCATTTTGTATTATACTGGTTGATTCAATTTTCTTGTATCAGTTGAGATTTGCTTTGTGACCAACTGGTCAATTTTGGAGAATGCTCTACAAGGTACCGAGAAGAACGAATATTCTTTTATGTCTGAATGAAAAGTTCTGTAGATATCTATTATGTCCATTTGATTCATGACTTCTTTTAGATTCATTATTTCTTTATTTATTCCGTTACTGTGATCTGTCCATTGGTGAGAGTGGGGTAATGAAGTCTCCCACTCTTAATCTGTAGGGATCGATGTGTGATTTAAGCTTTAGAAATGTTTCTTTTTCCCTTGTATTTGAGGCATAGACGTTCAGGATTGAGATGTCCTCTTGATGGATTTTCTTCTGTGAGAATGAAGTTTCCTCCATCTCTTTTGATTAATTTTGGTTGAAAGTATATTTTGTTATGTTAGGATGACTATTCCAGCTTACCTCTTGGGACAGTTTGCTTGAGAAAGACTTTTTCCAGACCTTCACCCTCAGGTAATATTTATCTTTGTTGCTGAGGTATGTTTCTTGTATGCAGCAGAATGTTGGGTCCTGTTTACACATCCATTCTGTCACCCTGTATTTTTTTATAGGAGATTTGAGTCCATGGAAGTCGAGATTAATAAATGCCCAATTATTTTTAATCCCTATTGTTATGATGTTGCTGGGTGATAGTCTATTTATGTGCTTATTATATTTTTGGTTTTGCTGTTGTGACAGTATTTATATCCTGTGTTTTCTTGGGTGCTGTTTGCCTCTTTGTGTTGGCGTTTTACTTCTAGTATCTTCTGCATGGCTGGGTTTCTGCCATACATAGATAGTGCTTAAATTTAGTTTTTTCATGTTATGTCTTATTTTTTCTCTCTATGGTGATTGAAAATGTTGCTTGGTATAGTAGTTGGGGTTGACATATCTGGTCTCTTAGGCTCTGCATGATATCTGCCCATGCCCTTCTGGCTTTCATTGTCTCTGTTGAGAAGTCAGATGTGATTCGGATAGGTCTGCCTTTATGTGTTACTTGGCCTTGTTCCTTTGCTGCTTTTAGTGTTGTTTTTTGTTTTCTTTGTTCTCTACATTTAGTGTTTGGATTATTATGTGGCAGGAGAAATTTCTTTTCTGGCCTACTATATGTGGTGTTCTGTTGAAGACAGCTGTTTCTTTAGGTGGGGAAATTTTCTTCTATGATTTTCTTGAAAGTATTTTCTGGGCTTGGGAGACAGTAATTTTCTCTTTTATTCATCTTTTCATAATGTCTTTGATTTCTTGAATGTTTTGTCAGGAATTTTTTCGATTTAAATTTTTTTGAAAAATGATTAGATTTCTTCAATTGCATCTTCTATGCCTGAGATTCTCTCCTTCATCTCTTATATTCTGCTGATGATGCTTACCTTGGTGGTTCCTGTTATCTTCTCCAAGTTTTCAGCTCAAGGATTTTCTCAGTTTGTGTTTTCTTTATTGATTTTATTTCATTTTCAGATCTTGAAACATTTTATTCATTTCCTTCACTTATGTGATTGTGTTTTCCTGTATTTCTTTAAGTGATTTATTCATTTCCCCTTTAAAGGCCACTATTAGTTTGTATTTTCTTGTATTTCTTTGAGAGATTTATTAATTTCATCCTTAAATTTCTCTACCAGCACCATACACATAGATTTAAGGTTACTTTCCTATGTTTCAGCTGTGGTAGATTATCCAGAGCTTGTTGACACATTGTCCTGCCTTTTCCTGATTGTGTTCTTTTGGTTGCCTTTAGTTCTGTGGTTATTCTTGATATTGACTGGTTGTTCTTGGAGCCTGTTAGGCTTCTTGAGTATGTGGGGGGCCCTAGGTCATGAGATGGCCTCTGGATCTTCTCAAGTATTCTACATTTCTTCTCTGTTGGTTGCATCCCAGTTGGAAGTCTAGGCAAGAAATTAGAGTGTGTATTTCTAACCTGTGAGGTCTTGAGGTCCTGCAGGTCTCTTAAGAGGGCTAGTAGATCTATGAACCATAGGCCACATCTTTACCTCTCTGGAATCCAGAGTTGTTCACAGGATGTTGGGAGTACCTGGGAGGTCCAAGAGTGGTACCATGCGTGTCTGCAGCTGGGACCCTCTCCTCTCCCTGGGGAAACTCAAATGGACCCTGATTTTTCAGTCTTAGCATGCTTGGTTGCTGTCCAACAGGCACTGTGCTCCTGGCACTAAAACTCCACCTGGCTCTGAAATCTTGTAACAGGATCTTGTGTGTGCCTATTCTCCAGTCCTGTGTCTGCATAAGTAGAAGGGGCCAGGGACCAGGAACTTAGGACCATGTGGTTTTTGGACCAAGGAGCCATCCACAGGGGTGGAGTTAGAGGGCTGAAACTTTGTATCCCTAGCTCCTAGGATGCCTCATTTCATCCAGGAAACACAAATGCTGGTGTTTTGGAGTCAACAGCCATGTCACTCAATTTGTAGTCCCTGATCTTCTGCTATTCAGGTATCATATGTGCTAGACATGACCATCTTGGAGTCTTGAGAATTTTTTTAAACCAAAGAAAATTTGTCCCATAAAGGCCAGTATTACCAATTACTCAGTTGTGTTAGAATGTGAATCTCAACTCCTACCCATGCATGCAATGAGTCATAGATTCCATCAGCTTCTTGCATATAAGACAGAGATGTTTTTGGCTGAATATGGTTACCATCCTGGTTTGTTTTTGGAATATCCTTTTTGATTAAAAATAAAAGGAGGAAAGGAAAGAATGAAAGGAAGCAAAAAGAAAGAAAGAAAGAAAGGCCTTGTCAATGTATTTCTTTGTGAAGCACTGAGATTATACTTCCAGTAACTAGTAACTAAACACTTTTTGCTTTTGGAATTGGAATTTTGATCAGCACTGTATGAAATCTGTAGATTGTTTCTGGTAGTATACTCATAATACCTATTTTAATCCCCCTTTATCAATAAACATGGGATTTTCTGCCTACTGTTTTTCTTTCCTCCTTTCTTCTGCAAATTCACATTGATCTTTGGTGATCTTTCTAATTTGTCTTAGAGTGTCATACAGAGGAAACTTGAAACTTAGTAACTTACTATAGGACCACTAATAGTTTTTTGAGAATATTATTTTTGTTTCATTCTATTGTTATCTGAAATGCTACATTGATATTACCATTCACTTTTCAGTAGCATGACTATAAGCCCTTAAAATAGAAGTGAGCCATATCTTATAATATTCTATCAGTGGTGATCCAATAAGAAGTTGTATAAGCTCCATCCTAAATTTGAAGTTTAGTTTTGGATTGTTTAGTGCTCATAAAATATTTTTTCAGTAGCAATATTTTGCACTACTGGATGTACCTGGTTTATCTCATGTATTTTTAAAATAAGATTATAATTAATACTGTTTGCTTTTTTAAAACAAAATATAAGACAGTTATACTTTTTATAGGAATGTAAGCTATAAAATATTACAATAGAAGCATTTTTGTTTTTTATAAAATATTATCTAGAAGAAAGAGTAAAACTGCTATATTCTTTGGATTTTTCAAATACCAAGAATTTTCACAACTCTTCAAGTATTATTTATTGTGTCAAGTGTCTTATTCTCCATTTATAATCCAACAAATTATTATACACATATCAACAATCTGCTTTCTGAGAAATGCTATCGAGTTCCTTAAGTGAATTTAGCTTTTCTCCACTTTTACACTAATAGCTTTCTAAACTGTCTCTATATCAAAGTTGCAATAACTGTTTACAATCTTGAAAAATATGCCACTGTAATAAGACTCTTGAGAATATTGACCTCATTTGCTGTTTATAAATAACTCCAGAGTCAGAAAAATCAATATGTTATATTTCTACACTTTATGGAATTGTTTGGGGTAAAATAAGTTAGAATAGTGTTGTGAATTCCTGTCTATACAAGACTCAGGTTTAGTAATCACAAATGCATTCAATCATATATAAAGCTTTAATAGTAGCTCATAAAGATAAAATCATTTTTCTACCACTGAATGAATATCATTTTCACTCCTACCAAAATAAATAGCAACATGTAATCCCTATCAAACAAAAACATTTTCAATTCTTAGTCCTTTCTCATTTTATTTATAGAACACCTTTGTCTTGAATTACAATCTAAAATTTTACATACTACTTGCTTGCTAAGTATCTTAATTTTACTATTTTATTCTGCATAAGACTTGCTTTTGTTACATAGGAAACTACGATTGTTTTCTAGAAGATTTGCACTGCAGTTGTGTTTTATTACATGTTGTGATATTATATAACATGTTGCTCTCTAAATTTTATACTTCTTTTAAATTTTATAGTTTAATCAAAGGAAAAGACCATGTAAATTGCAAGTATCTACAAATAATTTCAATATTAAATAAAACTAAAACCGTGGTAATCAACAGGTGGATGGAGAGAGAGTGAAGAAACGGAAGAACAGCACAGCTTACCCAGCAGCATTTTTATCACATTGTTATTTGGAGCATATAGAATTACACAAACTCAGACAAAGTTAGATCAGAAAAAGTTAGGATATCTCTAAAATCCCAAAGGAAAATAAAATATCCCCAATTCTGCAACAATCACTTCACTTGATAACACAGAACAAAACTCTGATTTAAAAACAAAATAGTTTGTGCTCATATAGTAAGATGTGAGATTTATTTTAAGTGGAACCTACTTGCAAACAATATTTATTATTATCTGATTTTTAAGATTCATTTATTTTATTTTATGTGCATGCATATTTTGCTTAAATATATGTATAGGTATCATTTTTGTTACCGATGACCATGTTAAGTCCTAAGGAGGCATGGGATCACCTGCAATTAGAGTTATGTAAGATTTGAGGCATCTTATGAGCGCTTGGAACTTAAGCCAAGGCCTATGCAGGAGCAGCAAGAGTTCTAAGCTAATCTTTTTAGCTCTACTGTTTATTGCTATGACTAAAATATCTGGCATTTTCAACTTAAAAGAGAGGATGAGCTTTGTGGGTTCCTTTCTTTAGGAGGCTGGACTCAGAATCTGGTCAGAGTTTTCTTCAGCCTTCTGGAGGCCTTTGTCCCAAGAACCAGACACGAGGAAGGCCTCCTTGGCAGTGAGAGAGCTCTTTGCTGAGATCCTCTAGTTTGTGAGAACTGGAAGTTCAGTGGCCCTTCGTGTGGAGTCAAAAGGGAGCCTCCGACTTGTAAAAAGGCCAGATAACTGAGCACGCATGGTTAAAATAAAGACACTTGAGAGTCAACGAGTTAGATATTTTACCTCATTAAGCTTAATGATAAAAGAAAGACAAAGGCAGGTAGCTATGGAGGGAGAAATGGGGGAATCTAACCTCCCACCCCAGGCCTCTGGGTTTTTAATCAAGATTATCTGAATTGCAGGAGGCAAACCCAGGGCACCTCCCAAGGCTTGTCTCCGGGGCAGCTTTGATATGTGTTTCTTCAGACAGCTTTTCACACCTTTTGGAAGTTTGCTTTGAAACTGTCTCTGCAAGAAACTAACCTTTGACACGTTTTAGGACTATTGCCAGCAGGAGGAACACCTGCCTATCTCCAAGCAAGAAGCTTACTCGGAGGGGGCGTCTCCTCAGCCTACAGACAAAGGCCCACAGGATTAGTTTTGGTACATGATTTAGAATGTAGTCTGTGTTTCTTTGGCTCATGTACAACAGGAATTATTTTTAGAGGAGATTGTTTAGCTCAATGCACTCAGGAACTTTATTCAAAAAAGGTATTGGATGTCAGATAAATCATTCACAGACAGACTACTTGTGACTTACCTTCAACTTTTTTTAAAAATTGGGTTAAAGAAACATTTCTTTTATATTTTTACATTTTTTAAAAACTTGCTCATTTTAAATCCCAATTGTAACCCTGTCCATCTTCTCCTCCTGGTCCCACCCTCCTCCCTCCCCTAGTCCTCAGAAAGGGGGAGCCTGCCTCCCATATCATCTGACCTCAGTCTATGAAGTCTCACTTGGACTGCATGTATCCTCTTCCTCTGTGGCCTGGCAAGGCCACTCCACCAGGAGCTAGTGATCAACAAGTGGGCAGCAGAGTATCTTCCGGTGGTCTCCTCTACTCCCCATGTCAGACTGTGCTCCTTTCTACTACATCGGAGCAGAGGCACTAGGTCTTCACCATGCATGGTCCTTGGTTGGTGCATCAGTCATTGCAACACCCGTACCCCCTCAGAGTTCAAGTCTTACCTGCTGAATATTTTATAATCTTTTAGTATAGTGTCACAAGATTAGGACAAAGCATTCAACAGATGAGTCTGTTGGAAATCTTCACAGTCTACTCATAACATTTCGTCCCTGGCAGTCAAAGATTCATGTCCATATCATGATTAGAAACACATTCAAACATGGCTAGAGAGATGGTTTTCCTCAGCAGACATACATAATCCAACATGCTGAACTCTTCATTGCAATTTAGCTTTCATATTCACAATGATCAAAGGAAATTTTATCCGTTGTACTTTCTGGGGACAAAGAAAAGGCTCCAGATCCAATTATATAATGCTTGATCTCAAGTCCTTGATACTTCAGTGGAAGCTTCTTAGACCATGTACTCTTATAATGTGTATTGCCTGTGAAGGTAGCACTGACAGAAAATGACACTTAGCAATGTTGCCAGAACGTGTTATGTTTGTGCTCCCTTGAGTTAAATTTGCGCACAGCTTCAGTAGCATCTTAATCTCTAGGTAGATGGCTGAATTTGGTATAAACACTCTGTCAGGCAACCTTGTAATATTAAGGTATCCAAGCTCTGTTAATAGGGAAACTTTTTCAAATGGTTTTATACTTTTATACATAGAAGTGTAAAATGATTGAGAATATGATTTTGGAATGTCATGATGCTACTTTTACTATTTTCTGAGTATATAGATTTGCTTCTTTTTAATTTAAAAATTTCTTTGAAGATCAGGTACTGAGATATAGGAAAAATGGTAAGTGCCTAGTACAACCTTAAAAAAATGAGATGTGATAGCTTATGACCATGGGGGTTGTGGGGGGGGGTCAGCCTTGGTCTTAGACCTAGGGGAGGGGAATAGGGTGAACAGGGGAGGGAGGGAGGAATGGGAGGATACAAGTGATGGGATAACAATTTAGTTGTAATCTGAATAAATTAATAAAATTAAAATTAAATTTAAAAAAAGAAGGCCCTAGTGATCTACTTCCTCCACCTAGTTGAAAACTCTTAAACATTTTCAACCTCCCTGTGGTGTATCACCTGCTAGGGCCAAAAATTAACCAGTAATACTTCTGTTATGGTAATATTCATACCATAAATATATAATATGTATTTCCTTTTCAAGAACTGTTTCTCTTGTAGTCTTAGCTATCCTGTACTCAAATTGTAGACTTGCCTGGCCTCGAACTCACAGATATTTGCCTGCCACTGCTTCCGTAGTGCTTGGATTATGGGTGTGTGCTACCATGCCCGACTTCCATAACAATATTTTAAAACACATTTTAAGGAGCTTATTTTTAAGAATTAAGTATGTATTGTAATATTTACTCTTTCCTTTTGGTGTAGGTATATATGTATTGAGGTGTGTGTTTGCAAGAATGTGTATTTGCTAGTGTTGTTTCATATTTATGTGATTGCACATGGGCATGTTTATGAGTGCATGTGGAGAGAAAATGTTGATATGTTGATATAAGATGTCTTTCTCTGTCTCCATCTTATAGATTAAGGTAAAGTCTATCACTTGAATCCAGGGCTCACCCACTTTTCTTGTCTAGTTCAAGAGCTTGCTTTTGGGTCTTGTGTTTTGTCATGTTCAGGGATTACAGGCAAGCTACCAATCCATCCTTCACTTATACGCATGCTAGAGAACTTAAAAGTGGACCTCCAGTATGGTGTGGAAATGCTTCCACCCACTAAACTATATTTTAAGCCTCAAAAATTTTATATACATAAGAAAATAATATGCTTGAGTCTCTTCACATCATCTGATGAGATTCTGTTTTTGAAAAATAGACATTAGTTTCTCATTCTGTTGTAAAATATTTTCACTATTTAAAATAAGATGTTAATATTAAATAACTTAGATATGTCTTACTCTTATTAGTCTTAACTTTCTAAGACTGGTATCAATGTCAAGGACGGTATTTAGTGAAATTGGACATTGAACCAAAAATCTTGTGTTTTCTAAACAAGCATTCTTCCATTGAGCTAAATTATTGGAACTTATTAAAATTTCTGTATTTAAAAATAAAGTCTTTTATGTTTAAGTATAAAGTACTAATTAATATGCATATCTTAAATATTTTAAATGAATACAAATCTCTAATAAAAACATAATATATGGTAAACATGATAGAATTAAAAGGCTGACAATGCTTTCTAATAAAATAGTTATATTTTTCTCCTTCACTGGGTAGAAAATCATCTTATGGCTTTGCTGAAAGGTAATCTAATAAATTTTACTAGTAATTCTTAAATTTTGTAATGCTTATCCACTTGGTAAATCTCTTTTCTCCCTCTCTATTCAGGAACAATGGAATTTCCTTAAGTTATAGATGTCTAAATATTACATTATAGAAACATAGTACTAAATTTCTAAAATGCCAACTTTTTTATCTAATTTTACTACAGTTTTAATCTAAGGAGACCAGCAAATAATTTAAATTAGGTCTCTATTAGTTCAACATAAAGCTTTTCTTCAAATGCTTAGCAGTGCTCAAAGGCTGTTGTAATACATGCATACGTCTTTATGAATAAGTAAAGTCACTAAGTGACCCTCTGTCACTCAAAACCAATCTTTAAACATAACAAAATCTATGTCAAATCACTATATCTATGAATATAGTATAAATACTAATATGATTTCATCATAAGTATTTCCCTTATTTTTGTGTGGGAAAATGGCATCCTTTGGGCCTTGATGAATCTAAGGATGAACTTCTATGTCATAATTACCCTTTCTCTTTCCTTTAAAAGATGTCATACCTTCTAAGTTGAGTTCATCTAAAGATTTCATAAACAACAAAATGGAAGAGTAACAAGAAACTCAAGGGCCAAGATTGTGATTTTGAAAAATATAAAATTTGTATGAGTCAAAATTCCTCAGAGAAACAGCAGATTCTAGGTTGGAGAGAAAAAAAGATTTAAGATTCTGTTCACTTTATTAAGCAATATAACATGGACACAATGAAGACCACCAAGTGATGATAAATAAAATAAAATTTATACAAGTATTTGTCAGTGCTATGTATTGGTTATTGATAAAATACAAAGTAGTTTAAGTAACAATATTCTGTCCCAGTAACTTAAATGTAATTTAATTCCTCTAGAGCGTTTCAAAATCCACCACAGTTCAAAATCTTAAAATCCCAATGTGTTTTTTTAGACTAAAGATGTACTCTTAATAATGAGCCACTGCAAAAGCTAAAATGGTCCCACTCTCCTAATATACAATATTACTGAAAAATTATTCAATTCTAAAAAGGAAGAGTTGGGTATATAGTAAAGAAACAATGCAGAAAAACAAGAATAAAACTAAGCAGTTTAAATATCAAATCCTGTAGCTTCTTGTCCAGATTTCAGGGATCATGTTGGAATAATCTCAGTATCAAAATGTTTGGGTAGCTTCACTTTTCCTGCTGTATCCAGCAACTGCCACAGAGTCTCTCTCATGCATTTCATGTCTACAGAACCAACAGCAGATATCACATGATCACAGCATCTCTCACACTCTTGGTTCTCCATTGCACTGTAGGCTTCACATTTACAGTTTTGTACAATAATCTCTCACAGGGACATTGACCGTGACACAGTTTCAGGAGATTATTTTTGCAACTTGGATGGTTTTATGGATTATTATAACAATCATATGTTTTATGCCCATGAAAAAGTAAATTGCTGATGAAGCTGTCATGTTCTACTGCCTGTTCTGAATACTGTTGCATTTTCTTTCATCTGCTTTATGTGTTGGCCCCAATTAAGCACTTTTGTAGACTCAGTTTTCTTAACCAAAATATTTTATTGACCAAGCGTACGTCAATTATAACCCGGTTAACCAAAACAGTAGGAAATGAGGACTAATTGACACAACAACAAAACCTTAAGGATATCAGTCCCGAGGAACGATTCTCTGGTCAGGAGCCACAGGATTTCTTCCACTGGAACCAGGGGTAACCAGACCCCAGAGCCTCAGCAGGAGCCAGAGCTCTGAAACTGCCCTCAAGCAGTTTTCTCTAGGAGAGTCTTGAAGGGCAGCGATGAATAGCCAGATCTATCCCAAGTCTCCGATCCTCGCCACCGCCAGTTCTGGGCTCATTTATATATCTTCTCCCAGAGTCTGTTCAAGGGATCTTTTTCATCTGGTAGCAATTAAGCTTCTGCATGAAGTGGTTGCTCTTCTAGTGAATTACCATCACCTGTTCTCTCAGTAGACCATTCTGATCCCACACTTGGGATCCTAAAGAACAGGTTTCTCTCCTTCACACGTTCTTAGGCATCCTCTACTTAATTCTCTCTTTTCAAATGAATTTTCATTCTAAGAAGATGGAGCCTTCCATGGATGGACTCATAGCTTCATTTCACCTCTTATATTGTTCTTTGTAGTATATTCAGTTTCTCTTTAGTGGAGAAATCTCTTTAACAATCACAGTTACTTTGTCCTCACTCAACGTTACTATACTGTTAACCACTCTCTTTTTCACACCAACTTGCACATTTTTCTATCTTTATTTTAAACTCATTGTTGTAAAACTGGATCAGAATAATGAGTAACAATGCTATAGTTTGAATACTGTATTGTCTTCACATTTTTTCCCACTAAACCAATTAAAATCAACATCACTCAAATTACGAGGGCATTGGTAGAAGAAAGGAATTTTTCTTCTTGTTTTTTCATTTGTTTTTGTTTTTGTTTTGTTTTTTTGTTTTTTGTTTTTTGTTTTTGTTTTTTATTTTGTTTTGCCATACTATAACATGTAAAATATCTAGTCCAGTTCCTTATGCAATCCTTTTGCTCTTCCATAAACTTAGGAGTCTGCCCTTTACTGTCCACATTTCCCTTGGCCTTCTGTACATCCACATTCACTTCAGCATGGCCCACTAAGCCTCCATTATAGCATGCTCTAGGCTTTCTAGCCAATAATTTGAAATATTTCACTACTGCTCTCACATGCCAACTCTAAAAGCCAAAGAAACATATGGTCAGTTTTTCACAAAACTATTCTCATTCTTTGTACAAATATTAAACATTATTTGCTTCTCTGTATAACAAAATGTCTGACTAAAGTAACCTAAAGGAGAAACAGCTTATTAGTTCATAGTTTGAGAATACAGGCCATCTTGGTAGGAACATACAGAAGTAAGAGTGGAATGCATTTTGTGCATCTGCTTTAAGATGCAAAAAGAAATGAAAGCTAATGTTTGTTTTGGTTCTTTATTAAGTTTGACAACTCAGCTATCAGATTGTGCCATCCAAGGGTTAGGTGGTTCTGCTGGCCTCATTAAATCTTTTTGAGAACACACTCATTGAGGTATATAGAGATATGAGATAAGTTTTTGTCATCACTATAAATCTAGTCAAGTTGAAAATTAATCCACAATATGTCAATGGAGAAAGATAATTTAAATAGATAATTATATCTATTAAATCTTTTCACTTTGTTTAATGACTCTAAATATATTTATGTCTTTTCAGATAACGTTCTTTTTAAATTTTTTTTTCTTTTGGGCCTAGAGATGTAGTTTTGTATACACATGATCACATCATCTCTATCTAGATAAAAGCCAAGACAAATATATTTTATTGATTGTTTATGTGTAATTATGTATGCTTAATATAATTACTGCAAAATGCCATAACTTATTAGTATTTTAATATTTTAAATACACTTATTTAAAATTACATATAAATCTGTTCATACACACACCCACACCCACCCACCCACCTACACATATATATGAAGTTTAAATAAAAACGTCCAAAATGACAGTATTTTCTCCAAGATCCATAGACTACTGAAGAACAAAAAACAAAACAAAACAAAAATAAAAAAATTCAAGATACTCCCCATACATTATACACCATTAGTGTTTCCCTTCATAGTTTCCCAAAAATTAAAGGCATGTACTCCTCTTCTTGGAGGCATTATGTACTTCAGACACAAGACCCAGAAGATTCAAGCTGGCTTTGTCTTAATGGTATGACAAGGTTGCCAAGGTGTGTGTATGTGGCAAGGGTGGGGAGTTCATGGGGATAAGGAGGGGTGCCAGGAGAAGTGGTGAGGTGAAGGGAGGGTATAGTCTACAAATAGTCTTACTCAGCTATGAGAGCTATAGACCAACATAATCACTAACATGGCATCATATCCCTAAAGTATTCAATATTCTAGTTGGATTTAAGAGCAGCCTAAAGAAGAAAATCATGCCCGCTACTGTATATCTAGCCAACTACAACTGTATATCTAGGGTGATTGAAGTCATGGATCTTGAAGAAGAACCCACAACCACCACTTTCCTATATAATTCCAAATTACATTCTAAATATTTGTATTTGTCTCCCCACTCAATATTTTCATTTCTCTTTGAAGAGAGGCCATTACATAAAACCAGAAAAGATAAAATTGCTGAAAAGAAGTGACCACATGATGGTCATTCCCCAACGGATACATCCACAACATAGCTCCTGTCCCCAAGGCTCAGGGATCAATGATGAAGAGGAGGTGGGAAGTATGTGGCTAGGATGTTGGCTCAGTTTATTAACAATTAAACTTTATTATACAACCCAACTAGCATATACAAGAAGGAAAAAAAGGTTAAAGGGACAGAAGATTAAAACCTCCTGGAATCCGTTCGGCAGGACGGGTCCTTAGGTGTCTCAGTCCCACGAGCTGGTCCGGTCCTTTCCTCTCTCTCCGCGCTTTCTTCCTCTCTCCTCCTACCTCTTCCCAGTCATATGCAAAGGGCGGTCCCTTCTCCCTTCGAGGGTCAATTAGGAAAACAATAGCCACGGTGGGGTTCCTAGGTAGGCTTCCTGAATTCTAAGCCCAGGAAGGCTCCAAACAGTCTCTCACAAGGTATTCATGGTGTGCCTCAAGGGTAAAGCCCGCCAAGACTGCTTCCACCTGAGACAAAGCTTAATCTTTCCTATACCTCACCCTTCTCTCTAAAAAATTAAGAACTATATACACATATATACATATATACATATATACATACTCATCAGGAATCAAGAACATAACAAAGTCCTTTTATGCTTGTTAACCTAAGGGAAAGTATACCACTATCCTACCAAAGAGAGTCCTTTTCTTTCATGAGAAATTGTAATTATTAATCTACTAAAGCTTCTAGTAACACTGTGGTTATCTAGTCTTCAATCTCATCAGAGACCCAAGAAGGAAAATCTATCTAATAAAGGAAGTGCTGGCAGGCAACTTCCAAGTTGCAGGGTACAGAGAGAGCAGACTGCCTGGATAGTCACTGAATTCTCTCCTTCATTAGGGCAATCAGTCTTCAGCCTTTCGGCCCAAAACATCCAACGAACTGCTTTTTGAAGCAGGAAATCCGACGGTCTGGTCCATCTATTCTCTTTAAAGCTGGACAGTCATCTTTCCAGCATCATTGTTGATCGTTGTAGACAGTCAGCCTGTCATCAGCCGTAGAGATAAGAGCAGTAGCAGAGCAGTTTTTCCGTCTAGTGACCATTCTGTCACCAGCGTCTCTTGAAGCCCCCATCTTCAATGATGCAAATGGAGAGGCGGCCAGGAGCGGATGTCTCTCTCTGTCAGGAAAGCCCTCATCATTAAATGCCATATTCTGTGGATCTCTGAAGAGTTTGAAGAGCAAATCTATCTATTCTTATAGTTATCAATCTATTCCTTTGCAGACATAGACAAGCTATTAAACAAACCTGCTCTATAACAAAGTGAGTATCTAATAGGATTTCTACGTAACTAAATACCAACTTTTATCCCCAATGATTCCAAACAGTTTTTTATAAGACATTAGTGGTACATGAATAATACATCAAATAAACATTGAACAAAAAGAACGTAAATTTCTGACATACAATATACAATATTTTGTCAACATATAACATACAATACATAAGGCAAAAATGAATGGAGTATACAATTTAAGTTCATATCAATGTGAAGCAAAAGTTGAAGTCTTAAATTTCCATCAATCAAAAGTCTTAAATTTCCATCAATCTACAATACCAATGTAGAAATTTTTAAGTTAGTAGATTCAATAATCTACCTTTTATTCTACAATCCTGTATCCTCCCTTCCTTCCCCCCTTTTTCTTAATATTAAAAGGGATAGAAAGTAAGAGAGAAAGAAAGATAGAAGAAAGAAATCCCCAAATGAACTTTTATTAATTGTAAATAACCCCGTTAGGCAAAGATGAGTATTGGTAACCCACCAAAAACACACATCCCACCTACTGGGAATGGGGGCGTCGTGTTCTCAAAATTACTTGATGTTGTTTAAGAGAAAAATATTTTTCGGGTACCCAAGAAAAATAATATATTGGCCAAGCGCTGGAAAAGCTAGCTGTTTTTTGTCTAGTCCTTTTGGGATCGATCCTTTCGGCTAGCCGATTTATTGTTAATATGTATGCAATTTCTGGAAGAAGCAGTAGTGCCAGAGGCAGAAGTTCGATCTTCATAATTGTCCTGTTTTTTGCTCTGAAAGTAAGCAGACTTTATAAATCATTAGTACAGGTATGTTAGTACATATATAATTTTCAAGGGAACATCATTTGAGGCATCTTGCTCGAGGTGCCAGAGGCATGTTTTTGGGGTTAAATCACCCATGTTGTCTGTTGTTTTTAGCATTGTTCTGCTTTTTGCAAATACAGGGCTCTACCTGCATATACACCAATAGGACAGAAGAGGGCATTAGTTTTCCAAGCTGTAAGGAACAATGTCAAGCTGTTAAGAACCAGGTAGCTCTTAAGATTCACTTGTTATATGGTCAGATCTAATCTTTATAAGTTTAGTTGGTAGCCATATATTTTCATTCCCTGTGGAAACATACGCATACCCACGACCCCATCTCAAAACTACTGCAGGTTTCCATTTTATACTTTCCAAGTCCTTGAAGAATATTGGTTGCCCCAATTCTTCAGTTTTTTCTATTATCCAATGTCTCTCCGCAGCTGACGTCCCTTCATCATTCACATTAAGAAAATTTAGAGTCAACAAAGCATTATTTAATCGATCCCTGGGTGTCTTTACCCTTCCCTTTTGTTTAATAAGCATTTTTTTTAAGGTACGATTAGCTCTTTCCACAACTGTTTGTCCTGTGGGATTGTGAGGTATACCAGTAACATGTTTTATATTATAATACATAAAGAAGTTTTTCATCTTAAGGGACACATATGCAGGAGCATTGTCAGTCTTAATTTGTGCAGGTATTTCCATAAATGCCATTATTTCTAGTAAATGAGTAATCACACAGTCAGCCCTTTCAGAACTTAAGGCAGTTGCCCATTGAAAACCTGAATAGGTATCAATGGTATGATGCACATATCTCATTTTTCCAAATTCTGTAAAATGAAACACATCCATCTGCCAAATTTCATTCCTTTTGTTACCTCTAGGGTTAATTCCAGCAGGTAATGGTAGTTGACTATATAAGGAACATGTAGGACATTTATTAATTATTTCTCTAGCTTGTTGCCAAGTGATAGAAAATCTTTTCTTCAACCCCTTACCATTGACATGATGTTTTTCGTGAAATTTGGAGGCTTCGAATACATTACCTATCAATAATTTGTCGATCTCTTCATTTCCTTCTGCCAATGGACCTGGTAAACCTGTATGGGATCGAATATGAGTAATATACAAGGGATAATTTCTGCTTCTGATGACCTGTTGTAGCTCTATAAATAAAGTAGTCAATTCTGTGTTATCAGGAGTAAATTCAGCAGTTTCTATATGCAAAACAACCTTTTCAGCATATTGAGAGTCAGTAATTATATTAAGAGGTTCAGGAAAATCTAACAAAACCATAAGGATAGCATATAATTCTGATTTTTGAACTGATGTAAAGGGGCTTTTAATCACCTTGGTCATTTTCTCAGACTTATAACCAGCCATACCTGATTTATTTGCATCAGTGAAAAAGGTGGGTGCCCCTGAGATTGGTGACCTCTTTACAATACTTGGAAGGATCCAATTAGTTCTTTTTATAAACTGTATACGTTTGCTTTTTGGGTATCTATTGTTAATGTCTCCCAAATAATTACTACAAGCTTTTTGCCAATCTTCATTAATTACCCATAGTGACATAATCTCAGAATCAGTAAGAGGCACTACAATTTTCGCCGGGTCCATCCCTGACAGTTGACGCAACCTTATTCTTCCCTTTGTAATCAATTCAGAAATTTTCTCTATATATGTTTTCAATTTTTTGCTTTGTTTATTTGGCAGGAATATCCATTCTATAATCCGGTCTTCCCTTTGCATGAGAAGCCCAGTAGGAGAATGTTTTGAAGGCAAAATAACCAAAATGCAACCAAGTTCAGGATCAATTCTATCCACATATGCCTTTTGAAGTTTTTGTTCTACCAGAATTAACTCCTTTTCTGCTTCAGCAGTTAAACACCTAGGACTGTTTAAATCCGAATCCCCTTGTAAAATCTGAAACAAGTTACTTAACTCATAGGTAGCTAACCCGATTGTAGGCCTTAACCAGGTAATATCGCCCAATAATCTCTGAAAGTCATTAAGAGTTTGTAATTGATCTCTACGGATCTGTACCTTTTGTGGTCGAATTTTTTGTTCAGTTATTTTATAGCCTAAATAGGTAATTGAATCTCCTCTTTGTATTTTTTCCACCGCAATCTGTAATCCCCAGCATGGCAGAATTCTTTGTGCTTCCTGAAACATTTTTTCTACAATACTAGGATCAGAATCAGCTAGCAGAATATCATCCATGTAATGATATATGATAGATTGAGGAAACAGCTTACGAAGTATTTCTAAAGGTTGTTGTACAAAATACTGGCATAAAGTTGGGCTATTTAACATTCCCTGTGGAAGTACCTTCCAATGATATCTCTTCATTGGAGAATTACTGTTCAGAGTAGGTACTGAGAAAGCAAACCTTTCCCTGTCCTTCTCATGTAGAGGTATGGTAAAAAAACAATCTTTTAAATCAATTGTAATTATATGCCAAGACCGAGGTAATAAGGAAGGCAAAGGAATTCCAGGTTGAAGCGAACCCATGGGTTGAATCACCTTGTTTATGGCCCTCAAATCTGTTATCATTCTCCAACCACCTGATTTCTTTCTTACCACAAACACAGGGGAATTCCAGGGACTGGAAGATTCTTCGATGTGTTGAGCCTCCAGCTGCTCTTGCACTAAACCGTGAAGCGCCTGTAACTTTTCTTTTGTTAAGGGCCACTGCTCCTGCCATACAGGTCTGTTTGAAATCCATTTTAGGGGCAAGGCGGTTGGTATCTCAGCAGTGGCCCCTCTTATAAATTTTGACACTCTAAACCTGAAGAATTCTGAGGTTGGACAATGGGCATAGCTGGTGGTCGCCTCTGATCACTTACATTAATCTCTTCCCTAGAAGCGCATACCAATTCACCCATTGTTTCAACCTTCTTTATCCCAGTATTTGCAGGAATAGTAATCTGAGTACCCCATTGCTGTAAAAGGTCTCTTCCCCATAGATTTATAGGAATGTCAGCCACATAGGGTTTCAGCCTCCCTATCTGCCCATCTGGTCCCACACACTCAAGCCACTGTACACTTTGTTTTATTTGAGATAACTTGCCAATTCCTACAATTTCTGTATAAACCTTCTTAAGTGGCCAAGTTTGGTTCCAAGACTTCTGGCAAATGATGGAGACGTCAGCTCCACTGTCTACCAAGCCTTCTATTTTAATACCATTCAATTGTATAATTAACTTAGGTCTCTGATCATTAATTACTGTTTGCCAGAACACACGGGTCCCTGTGCTCCCGAACGCACCAGTCCTTTCCACTGGAGCGGCTTTGCCCTTAATGTAAGGAAACAGTAGGAGTTGAGCAATCCTATCCCCGGCATCAATTTTCATCTCCTTTTTCACACATACCAAGATTTTTATTTCCCCTTTAGAATCTCCATCTATAATACCAGGATGCACAATAAAACCTTGAGAAGTCAGCCCGCTTCTTCCCAGAACCAATCCTACTGTGCCTGAAGGCAAAGGTCCAAAAACACCAGTATTTAATTTGTAACATTCAACCTGAGGAGTTAGGGTAAGAGACATATTTGAAGCCAGATCCAAGGCTGCACTGCCTTCAGTAGCATGCATTAGATCGCTAACACTCAGTTCCCGTTTTCCTGCGGGTTGGTCACTTCCTGACTGGCCAAAGGAATTCGGCTGGCATTGTTTACGGGGGCCCGAGCCGATGGCCCCCTCCTGCCGTTTCCCGTCGGCAAGATATTGCCTTGCACATCTCGCTTAGATTGACAATCCCAAGCCCAGTGTTTCCCTTTTCCACAGCGACTACAGTACCCTGGGAGTCTTGGTACCTCATTACCATCATAACCAGAACCCCCCTGTTCTCTTCTATAAGTTACGTTTTCTCCTGGGTTAGTGCGCCTTCTATTTCTACAGTTTCTTTGCACATGACCGATTTGACCGCAATTAAAGCACCGAGTATTATGATATCTGGGCTCTCTGACTAAAGCTTGTCCCACAATATTATTCTGATATTCCTGAGAGTTGATATTAACTGTCTCCTTTACCCAGTCATCTAATGGAGCGCCTCTTTCCTTTAACGGTCTAAGCACCTTCTTACATTCAGCATTTGCATTTTCATAAGCCATGATAAGTTTTAATGCCTTTTTGTTATCAGAATCTGGCATCGCCTTATCCATAGCAGATCCTAATCTCTGCAAAAATTCTGTAAAGGGCTCCAGAGGTCCTTGGAACACCTTAGTAAAAGAAATAGTTGTTTTCCCAGGTTCCTCTACCAGCTCCCAAGCTCTCAAGGCTGCCTTACGACATTGTTCAATCACTCTATCGTCAGCTTGAATTTGTTCTCTCATGTTAGTATATGGTCCATCACCAAGTAACTGATCTCTATTAATATTTATTTCCTGTGCGATATTTTCTTGTTCTATTTTTATAGCCTCTGTTCGCCACCATGATAACCACTGTAACTGTTGTGCTGCTTCCAATACCGCTGAAACTAAATTTTTCCAATCTTGGGGAACAAGTCTATTCTGATAGGCCCAGCTGTTTAACGTTTGTTTAACGAAGTTAGAATGCATACCATATCTGATGATGGATTCCTTAAAATGTTTTAAATCCATCATGTCTACAGGACACCAGGCTATTTCGTCATGACCCTCAGCACCATTTGGCTCGATTACATGTCTTACAGTGACTGGAAAAGCTGAAGGTGCCTGGGTGACTGTGGAAGTATCCTCCACTGGTACATTTACTTCCAAAGACCTTTTGGTCGGTCTGGCTTCCTTTGCCTCTGGTTTCTGACCTTCTCCACCCTTTTTAACCAAAGGTGCCTTCTGCTTTTCCAGCCCTTCCACTTTTCTCTGTATTTTGCCTATTTGTTCAGTCAAGTCAGTAATTCTTTCCAAAAGGATAGAGCTTATTGACTCTTCCTGATTTTTCTGGCTTTCCGGTCTCTCTATTTTCTGTCCTTCATCACTACCAAATGCCAAAAATTCTATCCGTTTTCCCATCCCTTCATTTTCATATCTCAGCCTTTCTATCTGTCCAGTCAAATCTGCAATCTTTTCCAAAAGGATAGAACTTACTGACCCTTCCGGCTTTTCTATGCCATTAGCCTGTCTTCTAATCCTTCTAAGCATGAAATATTGTAATAAAAGGACAATGAGAAAACAAAGAATTCCCTCTAAGTATAATGCAGGAAAGAGTTTTGCAACAGCAGTTGCAATTTTGCCAATACCCTGAAACAACATTTCTATCCCGTGGAATACTGAATCTTCCCTCATATCATTAGGGATTGTGGAACCCATCGGGCCCCACATCGGGCGCCAGATGTTGGCTCAGTTTATTAACAATTAAACTTTATTATACAACCCAACTAGCATATACAAGAAGGAAAAAAAGGTTAAAGGGACAGAAGATTAAAACCTCCTGGAATCCGTTCGGCAGGACGGGTCCTTAGGTGTCTCAGTCCCACGAGCTGGTCCGGTCCTTTCCTCTCTCTCCGCGCTTTCTTCCTCTCTCCTCCTACCTCTTCCCAGTCATATACAAAGGGCGGTCCCTTCTCCCTTCGAGGGTCAATTAGGAAAACAATAGCCACGGTGGGGTTCCTAGGTAGGCTTCCTGAATTCTAAGCCCAGGAAGGCTCCAAACAGTCTCTCACAAGGTATTCATGGTGTGCCTCAAGGGTAAAGCCCGCCAAGACTGCTTCCACCTGAGACAAAGCTTAATCTTTCCTATACTAGGAAAAAACAGAAAGTTTTCTGTGAGAATGTATCTCCTATATATGTAAGAGAAGCTATACCCATGAAGTCTAACAAACATGGCTGCCTAGACAAGACCTGAACAAAAATGAGAGCAATAGACATGGTAACAGGGAAGAAAGAAATATCATGAGGCCTCAACCCTAGAAAAAGAACAACAGACAATTAAGGAATGCTGAAGCAGGAGAAACAGTTTTCCCAAGATAAGAAGAAGCCCCTGTTGGTGACCCAATACCAAGTGGAAAGCCTGGAAATAACTTGTATCCAAGTAAAGTTATACAAACTAAGCAGTATTGATACTTAGCAACATACATACATTGTATCAACAACTAAAGAAATACAGACCATTAATTTGAGAACAAGCAATGGGGGTTACATAGGAGAGAAGAAAGGATAGAGGGAAATTATGCAATTGTTTTCTAATTTTAAAGAAAATAAAATTAATATAATTTTAAAAAGAAAGTGTCCTGTACATAATATATGTTAAATAAATAGAAGCTGTCATTTTTCCCTCCAGATACAAGTTATTTTCCTTTATTATACCTGGCCTGGTTTTATTTATATGACTATGTCTTTCTTACAGCCTAGCTATTACTATTTTGTCAATTTTAATACAGAACTTGGAAGTATAGTAATTCAAACTATGCAAGAACTGTACTTAAAAACAGGTAGCATTACTTCACATCATAAGGAAAATGCTGGACAGTAGAATTTATTTGTTACTGACTTGAGGCAGTTCTTTTTTGAACAATAAAGAGAAAGGAGGAGTCAACTTTATGGATGAAAAGAATGACAATATTATCAGTCACTAGAAAGATAACCCCAAGCATCATGGGCATAGTAAATTATTAAATAAAAAAATTATAGCACCTGCCATAGCAAAGCTAATGGTGCAGATCCTTAAAAGAGAGAAGTCGCCTTAGGTTGTAGTATTTATACAGTCTGCACCTAGAATGTTCAGTTTTTCTTTCAGAATGCATTGATTAAGTAGAAAATCCCTGATTGAAGGGAGGGAGCCCTTAACCTCCATAATGAATAGGCCTCACGTTGCAGCTCTAATGTTCCAAGTCCTCGGTTTATCTTTGTTTCTAGCTGTTTGCCTCTAAATCAAGATTAAAAAGCAAGTCAACAAGAGCTAAAATAAAAAGGAGGTCATTTAATCACCCCGTTAGTTTCAAATGATTATTGATTCCTGGAGATGATGTCTAATTCTGCTAGAAAATCTATTTTAGTAATGACACTGCCTCAGTTTTATCTATGATACTGGAGGTTATTAACAGTGGCGGTCTCCAGAGAAGTATACAACTTTAAGCCATTTATATCACATTTCACATTTTTTATTAGGACAGGATTTTGAGATATGGCTTTTAACCCATAACAAGAGCAGTTTATTCATTTAGGAATTTTGCTTCATGGGTCCAATTATTATTTACAATCCTTTGGGAGATAGAAGTACATTGAGATGCGGATAGATAAGTAGCAGAGTAGAAAATACTGAGTATTTTTAACCACATACACGTAGCACTCACGTATGCCTCGAGAGGTGACACTAATACTGTACCTGTTTTTCTCTCAACTTATTTCATGGTCATGCATTAAATACTGTTAGAGTCTCCAATTTGCAAATAGAGTGAAAACAAATTTCTAAGTGTGGTTGAAGTAAATACCCAGTAAATGTATTTCTGATGCAGATAACTACATTTAGGATAATCCTCTCCATAGGAATTGTTATAGGTGATGCTCTACCAAATGAGAGTCGTGCTTTTTAGGTGCTTTTCTATCTTTGTGATTGCTTATTGGAATCAGGCAGGAGAAGAAAGTAATGTATCTACAAAGTATAATATTACACGTGATGCTACATACCTTGAATTAGTTATTTAATTTCCTACATTCTAACCTAGTATAGGCTTGTTTCTCATTTAGTAGGAGTACAGAAAAGCAAGAATATTGTTTGAGAGTGGAAAGAACTGTTTGTATTTAGAATAGTTGTCCAAGGCTCTTGATATATTTTATTGATAAATAACTTATGACACCCATTGATAAAATGAGTATAAGAACAGGAGTGATGGGATAGTTATAAACTCAGTCTAAAGAAACATGAGTATGAATTTTAAATTTGGATGAGATTTTGGAAAATGTGACTTTTATAAATTAGGGTAATTTTTTAAAATTTTCACTTAAAATTTACATTATCACTACCCAAAAGGATGCAGAGGAAAATATGGTTTCCTAGACAGCATTACCTGTCAACTTGATCCAACTTAAAATATATATACTTAATTGAGTAATTGACATGACCAGGTGAGTCTGCTGAGATGCTTATGAGGAGTGTTTGATTATTATTTTTTAAATTATTTTTATTATGTTTCTTTTAAAAAACATATACATTTATATTATTACATGAGTAAAATAAACTACATACTGCAGGAAGTACCACGAGACAATCAGGCAGAGGTAAAATAGTTAAATAAAGTCTTCAAAAACCTTAGAGACCTACAGAATATGGCATTTAAAGATGTCTTGATTATTTTAACTTATGAAGGAAGACCCAGTTTACTGTGGATCATACTATCTCTAAGGAGGCTGATTTGGGCTTTATAAAGAGGCTATCTAGTAAATACCTGCAACCAAATCAGAAGGTGAGTCTGAAAGAAGTATTCCTCCAGTATTTCTGCTTCAGGTTTCTGCCTTTTGCTTCTTCCTCAACTTTGCTCTATGATGGAGTATGATCTGGAAGTTAAGCAAAATAAAATTCTTTATTATTTTAAATTGCTTTGGGTGGAGTGCTTTATCACAGCAACAGAAAAGAAATCATAATAGATGGGAATCAGTTCATTTCTTCCACCATCTGGATCTGGGACATCAAACTCAATTTGTCAGGCTTGCCTGCAGGTACTTTCCTGCTTGAGCCATCTCTCAAGCTCCTGCTTATGGGATGCAATGGGAAAACACAGGGAGTGGGGAGGGAAATTTTACTTCTGACTCTTTTAAATTCATTCATAAGATAACAGTTTACGATTTTAAAAACGTTAATATTATTAAATACACCAACTATGGATTCATTTAGCAACAAAGAAAGAATTAAACATTATTAAAAATTTGTCATATATTATAAAAAAGCTCTCCTAGTGGCCAAGCTTTGCAAAAACTGCCCTTTACCACTTTACCTCCCTCTCTAAACCATTAGATTACACTTATAGAGCTAGACCCCAAGATCTATTCCCTTTTCTTGGCCAGTGACTCATTCCTGAGATTAAACATCAATGTTGAGCAATCAAAATTCATTATTTGGCCACAGTGGCTAACCTGTCCAATCAGGACCAACTCATCTTAGCCCAGGCTTGTGCTTTTCTCCTTATAAACGCACTCCCAAGAACAAACAAACAAACAAGTACCTGATGCTTCCTCTCTGCCTTTGTTCCATTCAGAGGCAGCTCCAGTGCGTGCTTGCCCTTTCAGGGTAATAATCTACATTGTACTGAGAATTTGGTGTCTGTGTGTATCCTGTCCTACCTCCAAGCACTGCTTCCCAAACTCTTACGAATACAACCCACTAACTTCCTCTAGAAAATATCATTTAAGATAATCCCATTGAAACTGATGCTGTCAAACATTTCTGTTATGAATAGGAATTGCTTTATTTATATGTATGTCCTTTGTGCAGTTTTCATTAGATTATTTCTTTCTTTTGTGCTTTCTTTCTAGCTACCTACCTATCTTCCTTTTGTGCAGGTTTCAGTAGATTCTTTCTTCCTTTCTTCCTTCCTTTCTTTCTTTCTTTCTTTCTTTCTTTCTTCTCTTTTCTTTTCTTTTTCTCTTTTTGCCATAGGATTTCTCTGTGTAGCAATAGCTGTCTTAAAAGGAAGCCATAGTTGTCTTTAAAAAAAGACTAAATTGGCCTAGATTATACTCAGAGATCGGCCTGTTTTTGTCTCTGAATGTGTATGCTATCACCACCTTCAATTAACTTTTTCATTTATCACAGTAATTATGGAAAAGATATTCTAAAATAGTAGTATACTAACAAGGCTAGCTGGTAGGAACCAGGGACTCTCAACAAACTGGGCTGGTGCATAGGTTATGGGTCCTGAGCTTGGCAGTCAGGGATATGTTATACTTACAAATCTTGGGATGCCATTTCACTAAACTGATAAAACTTATAACTGTATTCTAAATACGTAACACTTATATTCACAGTTATGTGTAACTCTCACCCCCCATCAAAGGCTTTTTTCCAATTTTTTAAATCAGATGGAGACTATTATAGAATACAGAAATTAGAGAACCATAAGGTGCCTACATACAACTGTTACATTAGTCACACAATTCCTACATATAAGGGTCAAGAAAATTTTCAAAATGTGAGAATGAAAGATTATAAGGGGCATAGGAACAGAATATCTCTTGTGAAATGCTATCTTCCAAATATGACAAGGAGGATGCATCTGTAAAATTAAAATTAAACAAGGATTGCATAAAAATGCAATACCACCGGATATATCTACATTCGTGAAGGAATCCTTTTAAGACCCCACCCATAGTTATGGCAAAGTAAAGATCACAGGATATAGTTACATTCCATGGATATAAAGACACATTTTGCACACACACACACACACACACACACACACACACACACAATTTAAATGAAGTTATGCCACTTTAAATGACAATGATAGCATTCTTTCCCAAGATCCATAGACTACTGACAACCCAGTTCTAGGCATAGGACATCTTTATTTGCTTTTTCTTCAGGGTCAAGAGAATCCCCAAATAGCATAGGCTAATGTCATTGCCTCCCAGAATATGAAAGTAGCATCCTATTTAAACCACACACTTTGAACACAGATCTTGGGAGAATAGAGCTGGAATTGACCTAGAAGATTTTCCTCTGAGGCCTAGCTCTTGAGTTACTAAAGGTGTCCTTAAAGCGGCAAATGGGGAAAAGTAATTAAAAGTAGTCAGCTATTTCATCCATGAACCACAGGTATTACCATCATGGCAACATATATCTAAGAGCGCCTTAGTGTCACTTGCATTTCAGGGGTAAGCAATGGCCATTTAATTGAAAATAAAAAATCCATGCTTAGTTATGCTAACATACCCAACAACTTGTGGCTGGTGAGGTATTAAGTATAATGTAGAAACTACTATTGCCAATTTTCTCACCTAGGGCATTTCCCAACTGTATTATAAGCATCTATCCTTTTATCCACAGATAACTGTAATTTTCACCTCTTATCAAAAAAAAAAAATAACATCTTTTTCAACAGATAAGGACAACCAAAGAAATATAAAACTAGTCAATATCACACAGAACAACTGACTGTAGGATACCCATTCCCAGTTTTAGCTGTACAACATAAACATACATGTAAGGCTCAGAAATACTGTTGCTTCATTAGTGAAAATTTTAAGAATTGTAGGACCAGGATGTATGCTATACATTATTGTGTTCTCCGTGGGACAGGAAGTTCCACCATAAGACCTTAGCATCTAAATAATAAAGTCCCCCAAACAAGACCTACACAATAGCACTTCAGTTGGCAAGACAATGTGAATGGGGAAACTTCATAATTCCCCACCCCTGGTTGAAAAGATGCATGCGACTAATAGCTGGAGAGAGAAAGAGAGACAGACACAGAGAGAAACAGAGAGAGAGACAGACAGAGAGACAGAGACAGAGAGAGAAGGAAAGGACGAGGAGAAGGAGAAAAGAAAAGAAAGAAGAGAGAATCAAACACCTCCAAGAAGAAGAGCTCTAATAAGTTATCCAAACCCAAATGCCCTGATATAAACATATATCTATGTATATATATAGTACACAAAATAAAACAAATTACATGTGTAGATGTATGGACCAATCATAACAGGAGAGGAAGTGATTAAACTGAAAAGGTGGGGAGAAGATGAGAGGAGTTGGAAGGTGGATTGAGAATGGTGGCAATTATGTAAATCCAGTATTCATGTGTGAAACTCTTCAAATTTTTTGAAACATTACTGTGTCTGTATTTACATATACATTTTCAAATAAAAACAAAAAGATGTGTATTTGGATACACACAGTTTGTTCTTCACTATGATTTTCCTAAAACCAGATGAATAATATGCACATAATTGTTTTAATTGTTTTTTAATTGTATGTATGCAAATATTCCATGTATCAGTAAATTTGTGGTAATCCTATCTATCAGGTTATATATTTAATACGTCCTCTTTTCATTACTATAACTATGATATTTGTGAAATAATTCTTTACATATAAATGTTAGAAAATATGGTTTATTATTGATTAATTAGCTTCTATTTTTTTAAAGAAAGAATGGTTACAGAGTTTGATATCTGGACATGAAGTCTATTTTTCAAACTTCTAATCTTATTTCCTCCTGGACCTAATCTTTAGCCATCAATCATAGACATTTCAACCGTTGTCTGTGTGGCATCAGGGGAGGAAGATTGTGTTTATATATGTTAAGAGTAATGAGGCCAATGTCCCTCCCATGATGTCAGTGGAGGTTAAATTGGCAGTGGCACATGGCAGAGTGTCATGGTTTGGACAAGAATGGCTTCCATAAGCTCATAGATTTGAATAATTGGTAACCAGAGAGTGGCTCTGTTTGAAAGAATTATGAGGTACAGCCTAGTTGGAGGAAGTATGTCAGTGGGTGAGAGCTGTGAGGTTTCAAGAAACCCATTTCAAGTTCAGAGTCACTCTATTTCCTGCTGCCTGCACATCAGGTTGTAGAAATCCTAGCTACATCCTCAGAAACATGTCTGCCACCATGCTTCCTGCCATGGTAACAGACTGAAATAGTAAGCAAGTTCCAATTACTTGCTTTCTTAAGACATACCATTCCAAAATGAAAGTATAAGTCTTACCCTAATGAATTCTAGTGAAAACATCAACCTCAGCCATCACTCAAGCATACAATTTGGCAATTCTTTCTTCTTGTGCCTTTAACACTTCAAGAAAGGGTGAAGAAA
The DNA here is from genome assembly GCF_964271855.1 of Acomys minous. Taxonomy (NCBI): domain Eukaryota; kingdom Metazoa; phylum Chordata; class Mammalia; order Rodentia; family Muridae; genus Acomys; species Acomys minous. Next base: position 134,155,667 of record NC_140483.1, read on the forward strand.
CAGAGGATGGATGTGTGAGCCAAAGTTTCCTACTATAAGAAACATACATTTTTTTAAAGAACTGAAAATAATAACAAAATCAAGAAGACTTCAAAATGAACAACAAAAAAATCCAATGTAAGATAAAATGCTGAGCATTAAAAATATTAGAACAAAATTACAAAGATTTTAAATAAAAATACTCTAACAAACCATATACACTTGCTTACAACAAGTATAAATATCTGCATATAGGCAAATTTTAATAAAATTTGATGAAAGAAAAATCTAATACTCATATGTGGTAGTTACAATAGTAAGACTTAAGCTTAGGAATTTGACTCGAAAGAAAATTAGAAATAATAATCTAGAATAAAAAGAATGGAGACTAGCAGTTTGAAAGTAATGGCAGAAAAATTAACTGATCTTAAGAAAGGCCAACATTTATTTTCTATCACTACTGAAAATTGAAATAAAATATTTAAGATGAAAATTAAGATAAACTATTAATATTTGTGTCACTAGAGTTGAGGAACATGAAAGTAGGAATTTTTTCTTTTTATTCTTCCCTTATTATATACATTGCTATATTTATGTCTGACCTCATCCTTTTCACTTCACAAGAATTTTTAAATCTGTTCAGGCAACAGAATTGCTCACATACAAATTTCCCTATAGCAGAACTTGTAAGAGAACTTAGAAACATTTTAGTCTCAGGCCTTTAAGATAAGGTTAATTGACAAAACTTATAACTCAATTGTTCAATCATATTTTATAGATATTATAAATAAACTATTGTATATACAATATAATATATGGAAACTTTTATCTTCATTTTACACTAAATCTTATAATAATAATAGTTGTTCCTATAGTTATTTATAAGAAACACTTTTCTTGTTCTTCTTGTTTGCTTCTATTCATTTGTGAGGTTATGATGGATTCTTATGTCCTTATTTAATTCTAAGTTTGCACTTATTTGTAAGTGGCTAGGAAGTGGCAAAGAAAAGAGAAACACTAAGCTCTCTAATAAAGAAAATATCATTATTATATATCTAAGTAATTCCTGTCATATGTATGTTTGTGGTGTGTGTGTGTGTGTGTGTGTGTGTGTGTGTGTGTGTGTGTGTGTGTATTATGCATCAAATACTTTCATTGAGTCCTGTGAAGGTGATTTTCTTATAAATTCATTACATTCTGGTTATAATTCCTAAGAAAGGCTAGGCTACTATACATGTATTTTATTTAATATGATCAATCAAATTTAGCCAAGATATAATAAGTGAGAATGATAAAACTGCTGCTTTCATGCCTGCTCATAGTGATATCATTTATATGAGCAGTGATATGCTGCAGCAAAAGCTATTTTGAACTGACTGATTCATGCTACTCTCTTTTCTTGATGGCTAAACAAGCTATACTACTGTATCAGAGAGTCAGTCAAATCACTTGGACTCTAACAATCAGAATAAAAAAACTCTAGTATTTAGACTCAGTTTAATCACTTATAGGGTGTTAACTTAGTTACTATTGCAGCAGAAGTTATTTGATGTAATAGAAAATGCTTCCTTTGTTTGCTAAGTTTTTTTTCAGAATGAAGCAAACAATTGCAAGATAGAGTTCAACGAGATCTAATTTAAAACAATCATTGTACACTATTTCAAGATGCGTAAGAGATCATCAGACACAGTTTTGCATTTAAAACACAGAATTTATGGTCATGGTTAATCAAACATTATTTGTTCATGTGAGATCCCATTGTACTTTACATTTCCTCCATATTTCCCAAAATTTGCTATGGACACTTGTATGGAAAGAAAAAGGAAACCACCTGACCAGATGAGCACTGAGCACGTGGGATTAATCAATGATAGCCAGTACTGGTATTACATGATTAAGTGGAACAGTCATAAAGGAGCAGGTAAAACTGTGCAGGCTATATCACATCATCAGTTAACTCCATCAGACTTACTTCCTGATGATCCCTGTCTTACTCAGCTTTCATTGTTGATTTGTTGCCATGGTGAAACATTTTTACTCTAAAAAATTCCATGAATGTACCTTGACATTTAATCTCTCCTGTTTGATACTGTGCTAGACACTTACTTTTTAAACTAAAATAAATACTGCACACAGTTTATTTTAAGGGGCTATTTATTATTTCTTTATTTCTTCATGTTTTCTGTATTTGGCATGCCAAGCACTTCACCATTATATAACTTTATTTGCATTTATAGCAGCTGTATTAATTATTTCTCTTTGTTTTCAAATATTATACACTAAGACTATTGAATTTAAATTATACTCACAAACTCTTTCAAACATTAGCTAAACAAGGAGGTTACCAATGAACATGCAAACATGAATCATGAATGGAGAAAACCCACAAGGCCTCAATCTTACAAAGAGAGAGAGAGAGAGAGAGAGAGAGAGAGAGAGAGAGAGAGAGAAAAGAAGAAGAAGAAGAAGAAGAAGAAGAAGAAGAAGAAGAAGAAGAAGAAGAAGAAGAAGGAAGGAAGGAAGAAAAAAAGAAAGAACTAAATAGGAAACCATGAAGCTGGAAACAGAAGAGGTGCAGTTGTCAAGGTGGCTGTCCGGTTCCAGTCAGCCTTAATGATGACTAGTATATAATGTATGTATGTATGTATATGTATATGTATGTATGTATGTATGTATGTATACAGCCCTTATGTAGAATGTCAATACAAGTAGCATTATATGAATTTAACAGGTTATATTTAAGAATATATATGTACATATTTAATGCATGCAATTATAGTAAAAGAAAGCCGTTAATTTAAAAAAAAAGAGTGGAAAATGAGATGGAAGGTGAAAGGGGATGGGAGAAATAAAATTATAATCTCAAATTAAAAGTGTTTAATTTTTAAAATTTGTTCAAATCGACCCATCTCCTAAATGGCAATCTAAACAGAAGAGGGAAGTAATTTTGACGATATAAAGTCCTCAATATTTCTAAACCATGCAGTGGATTTTTTTTATAAAGAAAAATATCAAAGAGTGATTAGGAGTAAAAAAGGAGCAGCATTCAGAATGAAAAAGGAGTGGATATGAGTCACTGATGCTTCCCAATTCAGAAAAGACAGCTATGTTGAGCAGCACTTACAACAGTCTATGTAATGTTATAACGTATTGTAGTGCCTAACATAAAGGGGGATGAGCAGCTAGAATGGCATGTGTGTATCTAGCCAGATACTTATTCTGTTCATCAAGGGAGCCCACAATGGCACCTGTGTCTATGTGTTTGACACACAGGTGGTACAGTCTATATTTACAGGAGTGTCTGCCAGCCTAAAGGCTCTTTGTTGTAATGAGTGTAAGCCATGGTGATTATAGGCACATAAAATTAAAAAGAAGCTATTCTTTAATCCTTCTCACTCCCATCTGTTAGGTTCCTACTTCTCAGGTGTAATTTAGACAGGTAGATGTGCAATCTGGGATTCCATCCAAGCTAATTTTAGTTTCTTCCTCTTTAAGGAGAGAAAACAATCCAATAGTATCTTCTGAAAACAATTTTGTCTCTGCTTGTGTTCTGTCCAATCTGTGATTATATTTCAGTCTTTAATCACAGGATGTGGGTCATAAACCATTAGCACTGGGCTTTTGTCTCCTCATCCCAGGCAGTACTGTCTTGGGGGAACTCTCAGTCCTCCTTCAAAGAACCATCTTTAGCTATAACTGTGGGCCTCTGGGTGACAGCAAGGACCAAAGGAAATTTACAGTTCCATAAAGTTCCTCAATATCTGTCCCTTCAGAAAATCCATTGGTGACTATGGCCACATAGTTTGCATAATTGACATAATAAAAGTTTAGGGCTCTTTTTACTTAACAGACATTATCAGAATGATTAAGTAGCTGAAAATTCTGTCATTAAAATGATCATTCCAGGAGCAGGCCAGGGAATGGGGTTTGATTAATGCTTTATTTTTATAATCTTTGTTATTAACTGGGATAGTTTTTCTTACTCAATAGTAACTAAATTAATGCATGACTCTGAGTGCCTGAAAAGATAAGCACTGAGATCACAAAGATTATAAAGGAATTAGGCATAGTAGGAATATGATTTCATTCAACAACAAGCTAGAAATGTACAATTATACATTTCAATACACAGCTACTTAGATAGACAAAGATATATAGATATAGATAAATAGATAGATAGATGATAGATAGATAGACAGATGACAGATCAAGGAAGAAAAGTTAAATCAGCTATTCATAAATTAAGAATCTTTACCAATTAAACTATAGAATAAAAGGGAAATTTATAAGTTGGTTAGTTTAATTTTGTGTTATTATTTATTATGAATCTGTACTCATGTTTATGAAGAAAGGGGGCTATCTATTGCTCTTGTTTCTTTGTAAAAAAAAACAATATTTATTTATTCTATATGGATGTTTGTGTCCAGTAGCAGTGCAGGTCAAAGGAAAGGGCCATATCTCCTGAAGATGGCATTAAAGATGTGTCTGAGCCAACATGTGGGTGCTGAACAGAAAACCTAGGTCATCTGAAAGGTTGTTAAGTGTTATTAACCACTGAGCACTCTTTCCTGATTACTCTTTCCTGATTTCTTTCTATCCTGATTACTGATTACTATTTCTCAATAATTTCTGCATCCAAAATTGATTATATTTGTCTTCATTTCTATAATATTATGAGGACTGTACCTTCACCTCAGCAAAATGTAGGTGTTTGTATAAAATGGCTACAAACTAAAATCTTGTATTTTAAGGAGCTTGCCATCACTGCTTTAATGATGCTTGAATTACTGAAAATGATGACCAGTCTATGTTTGAAGAGGCCAGTTGAATGTCTTTAAATGTTGTAGCAAATGGTGTAAATATCTGCCGGTGAGGAAGCTGTCCAAATTATTTATCTTGTTCATGATTTTTCTCAACACTTGTTTTAGAAGCACAAAATGTCAACTCTGTTTTAGAGCTTTTCATTGAATTTGCTATGACCTAGAGGTCCTGTGTTCTTCTCACCCCTAAAATAAGCCAGAAGTTAATCTAAGGAAGTTAACAGGTAATTCTTCAAAAGGACTATGAACCAAGTGTTGTTATTGTTCTTGTTTTGTCATTGATTATTATCATGTGTGTGTGTGTGTGTGTGTGTGTGTGTGTGTGTGTGTGTGTGTGTGTGTGTGTGTGACAGAGAGTTTGTATGCCATATGTATGAAAATACCCAAAGAGATAAAAGGTGGTCAGGTTGCCAAGATCCAGAGATACAGGCAGTTTAAGCTTCCCGGTGTTGGTGCTGGGAACTGATCTTGGGTCCTCTAAAAGAACAATAGGAGTTATTAACCTCTCCAGCAATTGTCTATCCCAGATCCAAGTGCTGTTGTCCATTAGCTTTCATCTTCATCATTATCCATTGATGAAAATCTCTGTGCTAACAGCAGGAAATAATTGCAAGACTTTTATGTATACTACATTCACCAAATAAAATAATTTGTAACAAACTGTATTAAGATAGATTAATATTAGTTGTGTATGCTCATAACAGCCACATTTAATAATACCAATGGAAGAACTACAGGCATTTCTGTATGGTAAAGGGCAACGTTACCGTTTCTGTATGGTAAAGGTATTCTTCACTGAACCTATGTATAACATTCACAGCCATCTATAATTCCAGCTCCAACTGAGCACTGTGAATGACTCAGTAAATTTGTATCCCATGAGGCCTGTTCAGGACTTGCTTGAGGTTTGGCTATCCTACAACTTATCTGAAGCAATTTTTCATTCCTTGTATTACCTTTGAGAGACGCACTGTGACCTTCAAAGGTCCTGGCTTTGGAAACTTGTAAATTTTGTTTGGTTCTTGAGGTTTTAGCATAAAATAATATTTTTATTTATTTTTTGAGAATCTCATAGAATGTAAATTCTTATATATATATATATTATTGAACTTGATACAATTTTGATGATAATTATCAACTCCACCTTGTTTCAGATCTTCTCCATCTCTTTTACCACTCTACTTTATATATTCTCTTTTTTTTCTAGTTTTTATTGTCCTGGATCTATAGCCTATTTTGGAGTATGCTTGATATACCAGTTGTAACTCAATAGATAGATAGATAGATAGATAGATAGATAGATAGATAGATAGTTAGAAAACAGATAGACAGATAAATAAATCTTTCAATTCCCCTTTCTCAGCAACAATCAAATACAAAAGCTCCTAACTGAAGGGTAGAACACCTGAACATCATCTCTCTCTGATTTTGCCTAGCTTCATCCTGTGTACATGCTATCATTAATATCTATGCGTTCATATATGTACCTTCCATGTTGTGTCTTAAAATGCTCTTTCCTTGTAGTTATCTCCCGTTTTTGACTCTTATAATGCTTCCACAGCCCGTTGTATGTAGATCACTGAGCTTCGAATGGGAAGTGTATTGAGGTAGTTTGAAGAGTGGCCCCTGTATGCTTACATATTTGAATTCTTGATCCAAGGTTGGTGGAACAGTATAAAGAGATTTAGGAATTTAAGACTCATGGTGAACTTTGAGGCTTCAAAAGGCCATACCAGGCACAGCGACTGACTCTTTCTGCTTGCAGATCAGGATGTAAAAAGCTGTCAGCTACTATTCCAACCCCATGCCTGTTTGCTTTCTGCCCTAATGATAATTACCTAACTCTCTAAAACTTTAATCAAGGCTCCAATTAATTGCATTACTTTTTAAGAGTTGCCTTATTCACAGTGTCTCTTAACAGCAATAGAACAATAACTAAGATAGAGGTGATATAGCATTCCATTCATCCATGAGCCTTCTGAAATCTCTTATTGTTTGAACACTGAGCTGTTGTGGGTTCCTGTGTTAATTGCCATGTATAGAAAGAAGCTTCTCTGATGGGATCTGAACAATGTACCTGTCTATGGTTTAGCAATAAATCATCAGGAGTAATTTTATCACTAAGTCCTTTTGGAAGAATAGTAGTAGTAAATTTTTTCTTAATAGTCTTGAACTATTGTGCAGCAGGTTCTTGCTCTCAATGACAGTATCTTGTATGAGTTTCATCTCCTCGAGGAAAAGTTGAATCTGGAAAAATTGTGATTGTTTACTTCCATAACATTACATGCTAGTACTTCATCAGCAGGCTTGTCTTGCCAGGCAAGTTGTTATTGTAGCTCACATAATTCACACTTGGGTGAGATTGATAATTATTTTTCTGCACAAGTATATATATATAACATTTTCTAGCACCTTAAAAGCTAATGTTATAAATGTAATATCCATTTGTTACCAGCTAGACTTCTCCATGTTCTATATCTTAGTTGTATGGTGTCTCCAGCAATAGAGACTTATTGTATTGTTCTGGAGGGTAATCCATATACCACCAAACACTACTTGTTATTTTTTTCTGAGTCTTAGCGATACTTTTTCAGATGAAATTTTTTAATTTGAAGAAAGTGTTTCTCAGTAAGTATTTACTTATTTACTATCTTTGTAGGATTCAGGAATTCAGTGGGCATTTTAGCCTCATTAAAACTTCTATATTCACCACAAAACTCAATGCTTAAGCTATCAAATATCAGTTTTCTCATAGGAACATCATAATATAATGTTACTATAAAATAAATGGGGGCAACAACTCTATGGGTGGAGAAAACACAGTTTTATCTCAAAAATGACAACTAACAGTATGGAATGTGAAAAATCATTTAAAATTTAAAAACATGATTTTTTTTCTTTTCAGATCAGATGTTAATTTTGGTTTCATGGTTACTTTCCAAAAATCCTTTCCTTTTCATGTATGTAGTGTTCAGTACCTGGATTATTTCATAGGGCTTCATTAATTTGTCATTATAGGAATCAGGGGCAGTTTCTCTTACCCTTTAACATTTTTTTTAGATTTATTTTATGTATATGAGTGCTTTATCTCCACTTATATGCATGCCAGAAGAGGCATCAGACTACAATATAGATGGTTGTAGCTGCCAAGTAATTGCAGGAAATTGAACTCAGGACCTCTAGAAAAGCAAACAGTTTTCTTAACCACTGAGCCACTGAGCCTTTGTGTTGCCCTTTTGTTTATTTACTTATTAACTTTGACATTTCAGTTATAAATTTAAAATCTATATTTTGAAAGCTTTAATTTATATATTGTTACCTCTTGGCCATGCTCTGGTTCTCTAAGGACCACTGACATTTTGTTTGTTTTAGGAGTGATTTGTCTAAAATCAAATCTTAACATAATCACACATATAGATGGGTTCTTTGAATGATTGTTTAATACTTTATATGGACCTAGTCAGCTGTAGGTCTGTTTGAAATATTCATACATCAAGCATCAACCAGAGGAATCGGTATACTTTACTTGAAAGTTTTATTTATTTTCTATGTAAGTTGTTTACACTATTGCTTACCTCATAGCATATAAGTATAGCCAAACCATATAAAAATATTTGTCAGTCAATTACAGAGCTTGAAATAAAATTGCAAAATTTCTTACTGTCATCTCACTGTCATCTTCTCTGTATTCACTCAGGTTTTCAGCATTGCATATTTGTCACAATGTGGTCTGTTTTTTTTTTTTTTTAATCACACTTGTGAGAGAATTGGTTTGTGTGTGGTAATTGAAAGGCATTTCCATTCACTACTGTGGTTGTGGCCATGATCTCTGCTCTCCATTTACTGAAGCCATTAATAGTATGAACCTTAATGCTTGACATGGCATATGGCAGAAGATTCCCTTCAGGTACAAGTTGATAAAATTAAAACTAAACATCATTTCATTTTTCCTAAGGGTATTTTACAGATACTAGCATGTTTAGTATCATCTTGTATTCTGCTAGCTTTTGATCTTTTATTTAATTTTAGGCTCCATAAATGTAATATGCAAGAAGGTTAAATAACTGGATTCTTCTATCATTACCAATATTGTCTAATATATTTTCTGTATTTCTTAAAATACAAATACTCATGTCTATATTGGTTATACAGAATTATATGATGATACAAAACACGTCACTTATGTTCAATATTGAATAGTTATCTGAGTTTGTGGTACTATAATTATGAAAGCACCATGTCTGAGTAATAAGAGAAGAAATATGTAAACTTGACAACAGTGACTGATACTGAGGATGGATTTAACTTTTGAAGAATTTTCTCTTTGAACTATCATTTTTGATCATTCATAACATAGATTTTCAAAAGATTGGAACTCTATCTACAATTAAGTAGAGAAGGGCTTATAAGGTTATATTTCCTGAAAAATACAAGACAATAAAGAATTGCTGAGATGTGGAGAGGGGAAGAATCACAATGTCATACCCCATTCTCAAGAATTAATAGGCAGTTGATGTTCTCTTGGGGAGAGAACAGTGAACTAGTAGCCATTTAGTTGTATTCCTGTAAGTAACCTCTAATTAAACTTATTAATTTAATTAATCAAGTTATATGTTATGGAAATCCTATCTTTGTTGTCTGTACCCTATCTAGGACAAAGAGACATATTGTTTATCTCCACAACAGAAATTAACACAACATTATTCATAACACTTTTTTATTATTTAAATAATTAATTTATGTAAATACATCTAAAACATACTTGGTATGTGCACAGTAGAAGTCATATTGGTATTTTAAAATGACATCGGCACTTTTTATTTATTGCAGCACTGTTCACAATAACCAGGATGTGGAAAAATAAGTGTCTAACAACTGATGAATGGAGGACAAAAAAAATGGTACAAACAAACAAGATAGTAGTATTCAACCATGAAAATGCCATGAACCCTGTCCTTTGTAAAAGCATGAATGTAACTGAAGACCATTTTCTGAAGTAAAATTAGCCAGGCATAAAAATACAAGAACCACTTGATCTTACTCTTGTGGAATCTAAAGCACTTAATCTCATACATATTGAAAGTAAAATGATGGTTACCCAAGGCTGGCAACAGTAGATAAGTTGGAGATACAGAAACATCAATCAATAAATACTGTTGCAGTTAGACATAAGAGTTCCTTAGTGTGGTTGCATTGGATTGTGACTGTGTTAACCTAAATATACACTGTGCACCTAAAAAAGAAACTAACAAAAAATTTCCATTTTTTTACAATAACAAATAAAATGTGATAAAGAAGAAAATGTACTTCACCTAATTTAAACACCATACAATCTAAATATATATGGAAATTTTATATTACATAAATGAGTACATTTATATTTTAGAATTTCTATAAATACTATATTTACCTTGTTTCTCTTCTTACTCCTCCTTCCAACTCTTCCTACATTCCCTTTCTCCTGAAATCCATAGCATATTTTTCTTCACAGTATGCACACACACACAAAAGAGAGAGATAATATGCTGAGTTACTTTAGAACTCTTGGAAGATATATTATTTACCACTGACTACTTGGAATTAGATAAACATCATGGAGCTAATTCATGTGGAAGACTGAATCTCTATCTCTCCAGTGCCTTTATCTTTTCTTTTTTTTAAAGTTTTTATTAATTTATTCTGTTACATCTCAATGGTTATCCCATCCCTTGTATCCTGCCATCCTTCCCTCCCTCCCATTTTCCCCTTATTCCCCTCCTTTATGACTGTTCCTAGGGGAATTTCCTCCCCCTGTATATGCTCATAGGGTATCAAGTCTCTTCTTGGTAACCTGCTGTCCTTCCTCTGAGTGCCACCAGGTCTCCCCCTCCAGAGGATATGGTCAAAGGTGAGGCACCAGAGTATGTGAGAAAGTCATATCCCACTCTCCACTCTACTGTGGAGAATGTTCTGACCATTGGCTAGATCTGGGTAGGGGTTTAAAGTTTACTGCCTGTATTGTCCTTGGCTGGTGCCTTAGTTTGAGCAGGACCCCTGGGCTCAAATCTGCCTATCATAATGTTCTACTTCTAGGTTTCTAGGATCCTCTGGATCCTTCTACTTTGCCTTTCTCCCATGTTTCTCTCATCTAGAGTCCCAATAGTGTGTTTTCCCCTCTGTCCCAGTTTCCTGGTAAGTGAAGGCTTTCATGGGACATGCCCCTTGGGCTAGTATGCAGATATAAGTGAGTATATACAATTTGAGTCTTTCTGCTTCTGAGTTAACTCACTCATTATGATCATTTCTAGTTCAATCCATTTGTCCACAAATTTTGGGAATTCCTTGTTTTTAATAGCTGAGTAGTAGTCCGTAGTGTATATGTACCACAGTTTCTTTATCCATTCTTCTACTGAGAGACATTTAGGCTGTTTCCATGTTCTGGCTATTATGAATAAGGCTGCTATGAACATGGTTGAGCAAGTTTTCTTGTTGTATGCTGGAGCATCTTCTGGGTATATTCCAAGGAGTGGAATAGCTGAGTCTTGAGGAAGCGCTATTCCCAGTTTTCTGAAATAGCACCAGATAGATTTCCAAAGTGGCTGTACTAGTTTGAATTCCCACCAGCAATGAAGGAGTGTTCCTCTCTCCCCACATCCTTGCCAGCATGAGGTGTCGCTTGAATTTTTGATCTTAGCCATTCTGATGGGTGTAAGATGGAATCTCAGAGTTGTTTTGATTTGCATTCCCCTGATGACTAAGGAGGTTGAGCATTTCTTTAAGTGTTTCTCAGCCATTTGATATTCCTCTGTTTAGAATTCTCTGTTTAGTTCCAAGCCCCATTTCTCAATTGGGTTATTTGGTTTTGTGGTGTTTAATTTCTTGAGTTCTTTATATATTTTGGATATTAGACCTTTGTCAGATGTAGGGTTGGTGAAGATCTTTTCCCAGTCTGTAGGCTGTCTCTTTGTTCTCTTGACAGTGTCTCTAGCCTTACAGAAGCTTCTCAGCCTCATGAGGTCCCATTTATTAATTGTTGACATTAAGGCCTGGGCTGTTGGCCTTTATTTTTTCATTTAGGGGTAGAGCTTTGACTGAATTGCCATATTCATGTTGAAATGCCTGTTGCCTCTTTTCAGGTATCATTTAGGCAACTTTATTTTTGAGATTTTTCAAGACTGTTGTTTCTCTTTGAGAAAGTATCTCACAGACGTTGTTGTCCTCTGGCACTCATTACCTTCTTAACCACCTTCAAAATGTTTCACGTGTTCAATGTGTATGGTATTATTAGCAATATGGTCTTGCCTTCAACATCTGGGAGGCACTGAAACACAATGACAATAGCAATTTCATTGGCTTGGTAGTTTCTTGAGGTGTCCTGATCATTAACTTGAGGGGTTTCACACACATACATACATTATATGCTTCAATTAAAATAATCCAAACTAAGATTGGATAAATAAAATATTCCATGTAATTGAGGAACAACTATTACTCTTATTTCCTCCTGTTAAAATTGATGACTAGGATTTCAGCATAAATTTATATGATACATGTGGAAAACTTTAAAAACAACTGCTTTATTTGAAAAAGATTCAGCCAAGATGATATGACAATTCTGAACATCTATGCCCCAAATACAAGGGCACCCATATTTGTAAAAGAAACATTAGTAAAACTTAAACCACACATCAATCCCCACACATTTAATTGTGGGACACTTCACCCTCTTACAAAAGGATAGATCAACAAAAAACAAGATAAACCAAGAAATAATGACACTAACAGATGTCATAAATCAAATGGACCTAAGAGGTATCCACAGAACTTTTCAATCAAACACAAACACAGCACCTCACAGAATCTTCTCAAAATTTGACCATATAGTAGGTCACAAAGAAAGCCTCAACAGATGCAAGAAGATTGAAATAATACCTTATATCCTCTCAGACCACCATGGACTAAAGCTGGACCTCTACAACAACAGAAAAATTTAAAAAGCCTAGTCATACATAGAGAATGAACCACTCTCTACTCAATAATAACTGGGTCAAAGGAAAAAAAAAAGGAAAAGAAAAAAAAAAAAAGAAATAAGTTTGAGACTTCCTAAAATTCAATGAAAATAAAGGTACAACATACCCAAATTTATAGGACACAATGAAAACAGTACTAAGAGAAAGTATCATAGCACTAAGTGTTTTCATAAAGAGATTGGAAACATTGCATACAAGCAACTGAAAGGTACATCTAGAAGCCCTTGAAATAAAAAGCAGACACACCCAAGAGGTATACATGGCTGAAAATAATCAAACTCAGGGCTGTAAGCAATACATTAGAAACAAAGAGAACAATTCAAAGAATCAAAGAAACCACAAGCTGTTTTTGTGGGGTTTTTTGTTTGTTTGTTTATTTGTTTTTGTTTGGGAAAAGCAATAAGATAGGCAAATTCTTAGCCACTCAAATGAAAAGGCAGAGAGATACTATCCAATCGACAAAATCAGAAATGAAAAGGGAGACCTAACAACAGACACTTAGGAAATCCAAAGAATCATTAGGTCTTACTTCAAAAGCTTATACACAACAAAAATTGAAAATCTAAATAAAATGGACAATTTTATTGACAGAATCCACTTACCAAAGTTGAACCAGGATCATATGAGCAAATTAAATAGTCCTATATTTCCTAGAGAAATAGAAGCAGTCACTAAAAGTCTCTCAACCAAAAAGTGCCAAGAGCCAGATGGTTTCAGTGCAGAATTCTACCAGACCTTCAAAGAAGAGCAGATACCAATACTCTTCAAACTCTTCCACAAAATAGAAATGGAAAAAAACATTACCAATTTTATTCTATGAGGCCACAGTCAACTTGACACCTAAACAATACAAACCGCAACAAATAATGATAATTTCAGACCAAATTCTCTTATCAATATTGATACAAAAATATTCAATAAAAACTCAAAAACTGAATCCAAGAACACATCAAAGATATCATTCGATGTGACCAAGTTTGCTTCATTGTAGGCATGCCAGCATGGTTCAATATACAGAAATCCATCAATGTAATCCAACATATAAACAAACTGAAAGAAAAAACCTCACATGATCATCTCCTCTTATGCCAAAAGAGCGTTTGACAAAATTCAACACCCGTTCATGTTTAAAGTCTTGGAGAAATCATGGATACAAGGTACATACCTAAACCTAGTAAAGGCTATATCATGCAAGCTGATAGCCACCATCAAAGTAAATGAAGAAAAACTAAAAATTCCACTAAAATCAGCCTCCCACCATCTCCATATCACTTCAATATAGTACCTGAAGTTCTAGCATGAGCAATAAGACAAGAAAGGAGATGAAGGTGATACACATAGGAAAGTAAGAAGTCAAACTATAGTGGATATAAACATGTTTTTGCTTTTATCCCAAGTGTGGAATGTGAAAGAGACTTGTGTAAGAGTGTACAATGTTTTTCCCCTGAGAACAGACTTGTGAGAAAACAGATGATGTTTGTCCATGAGAAGAAAAACCACCTTTTGAGGGAACATGGTCTTTGCCGACTAATATATGAACTCTGAGAGGATACACAGACACACAGACACACAGACACACAGACACACACACAAACACACACACACACAAGCCTAAAGCAAGAGGCTAGACCATTTGGTCTTGGCTATTCATCAGTCCACTTCAAGAGGTTCTTAGAGAGAACTGCTCCATGGGCACTTTGAGGTTTTGCATTCCAGCTGCTGCTCTGGGTTCCAGCTGTTGCTTCGGGTTCCAAAGGCTGTGGTTGCTGTCACTTTTGTTGAATTGCTGGTTTGCTCTTTAACGGGTCTGCTAGAATCCTGCCAGATATGCCAGTGAAATCGCTCCAAGCAACTGAGTCTAAACGAATCTACTTATCCTGTCACTATTAACCTTGTTTCTCTCTGATCTAGGATACGTGGGCTGGAAGGGAGGTAAAGCATTAAGGACCCCTCTAAAGTAGGTTTGAAAAAGTTCAAAGTATTGCTACTCACAGGCGATATGATAATGTACATAAGTGACCCCCAAAATTCCACCAAAGAATTCCTCCAACTGATAAACACCTTCAGTAAAGTGGCCAGATTAATCGAAAAGAAAATTAGTAGCCCTTCTATATACAAAAAAAAAAAAAAAAAAAAAAAAAAAAAAAAAAACAAAAACAAAACAAAAAACAAAAAACAAAAACAGGCTGAAAAAGAAATTAGGGAAACTATAACCTTTACAAAAGCCACAAATAATATAAAGTATCTTGGTGTGACTTTAACCAATCAAGTGAAATATTGTATGAAAACAAAAATCAAGTCTCTGAAGAAAGACATTGAAGAAGATATCAGAAGATGGAAAGATCTCTCATGCTCATGGATTCGGAGGATCAACATAGTAAAAATGGACATCTAACCAAAAGCGATCTGCAGATTCAATGCAATAACTATCAAAATACCCACATAATTCTTTACAGATCTGTAAAGACCAAGTCTCAAATTCATATGGAAAAAAATTCAGAATACTTAATCATGTACAGTAAAAGATTTTTAAGAGGAATCTCCATCCCTGATCTCAACCTGTACTATAGAGCAGCAATGATAAAAACTGCATGATACTGGCATAGAAATAAGCTAGTGGATCAAAGTAATTGAATTGAAGGCCAAGAAGAAAGCTCACATACTTATGAACAAGAAGCCAAAACCACACAATGGAAAAATGGTATCACCTTCAACAAATGGTTTTGTTCTAATTGATGGCTACATGTAAAAAAAAAAAAAAAAAAAAAAAAAAGATCCTTATTTATCACCCTACACAAAATGCAAGTTCAAGTATATTATGGACCTCAACATGAAACCAGACATACTACATCTGTTATTTTAAAAAAGTAGGAAAGAGCCTTGAACTAATTGGCACAGGAGAAAACTTCCTGGACAGAAGACCAATAGTTCAGGTTCTAAGGCAAACAGTTAAAATGGGACCTCAAAAAGCTGAATAGTTTGGTAAGACGAAGGACACTGTCAATAGAAGATGACAGCCTAAGGCTTGGAAATGATCTTCAGCAAGCCTACATCTGACAAAGGGTCAGTATCCAAAATATATAAAGAAATCAAGAAACTAAGCACCACCAAACCAAATTATCCAATTAAAAAATGTGGTACATAGCTAAACAGAGAATCCTTAACAGAAAAACATCAAATTGTGGAGAAACACCTAAAAAACTGTTCAATGTGCTTAGTTATCAGGGAAATGCAAATCAAAATGACTCGGAGTTTCCAGCACGCATCTACCAGGATGGATAAGATAAAAAACTGAAGTGACAGCACAGGGCAAGAATATGGAGAAAGGAGAACAGTCTTTCATTCATGGTGGGAATGCAAACTTGTACAACCACTTTGGAATTCAATCTGGTGCTTTCTCAGAAAATTGGGAATAATACTACTGCAAGACCCAGCTAGACAATTCCTGGGCATATACCCAAAAGATGCTCCATTATGCCACAAGGACATTTGCTCAATTATGTTAATAACAGTTCTATTTGTAAAAACCAAAATCTGAAAACAGTCTAGATGTCCCTCAAGGGAAGAATGGATAATGAAATTGTGGTACATTTACACAATGGACTACTACTCAGCTATTGAAAACCAGGGAATCATTAAATTTGCAGGAAAATGGATGTAACTAGCATAGATCATCCTGAGTGAGATAACCCAGACTCAGAAAGACATGCATAATAAATATTCACTATTAATATCTAGAGCAACATAGATGTCCTCTGAGAGACTCCACCCAATGAGGGCTCTGGACAGATTCTGGGACACCCTGCGGAACTCTGGCTCTTAGAATGATACGGAAAAAAATGGATGGACAGAAGGGCCCAAGAGGTATCAGGAGCCCTGCAAGGACACCATCAAGGGGATCTGCACAAACTATTGCAACAACCAAGGATAATGCATAAAGTTAACCTTGACCCCTTGTACAGATACAGCCAGTGGATAGCTCATTCTCCATACTTGTGTTGGGGAGAGAACTACCTCAACCATGAACTCTGTTGCCCCAATTTGATCACCTACCCCAGGAGGGGAAGCCCAGCAGGTACCCAGAAGTGGAAGCAGGCTATCCTGTGATAACCTGATAGCCTGTGGTCATAGGGTGGGGGAGAAGGTTCCCTTCTGTTAGAGGTCTATGGGAACAGAATGACATCGAGGAAGGAGGGAGGATTTTAATGACTGTTTCAGATTCTACCTCACAGGATTCTGATGTTTATCTGCTTTACAGGATGATATTGTCTTCACTTCTGAAAAGCATTTTCCTTTGCAATGTGAATCAGTTCTTAGGACATCCTTGTGAGGAATTCTTCCCACCTGTTCTTCTCCACTATACTTAGGGGGATTATCATGCTGGCTCCTCTGCACCAACTTCTGCCACTGGGAACAATGGATATACAAACAAAACTGGAAATTTCATTTGATGATGTTAAGTATGGGATAATTAGTTGCTTATAATCATCCAGGGTCTAGTTAGTGAATTTACCTTGAGAAAAATTTAAAACATATTTAGAGATGATGTATCTGACCAATATCGGCGGTGCTGGTTTGTGCACACCTGTCTTAAAATGGAAAAAAAAAACTGGATAAAAATAAAGATAATTGTTTTTTACATGTGATTTTCTTGTATTTCTTAATTTCAAAAAATTTGGACATTGTATCCATTAAGCACTCTTTAAAATGTTTTAATTTGTCCTTTCACAATATGATAAATGTCAATAATGCATTTTATCACATTCACCATCACTATGATATTTTATTCTCTCTCACCGATGCTGAACCTTCTCTTTTGCCCACGAAGTCCTTCTTTTGTAGCTATTACTGTGTGTGTGTGTGCGTGTGTCTGTTTGTCTGTCTGTCTGTCTATCTGTGTCTTTATGTATTAGTCTTTGCTTTTGTACATGTGTCTGTCTGTCTGTCTGTGTCCATGTATGTATTTGTGGATCTCTGTCTCTCTGTGTTCGTCTGTCTCTCTTGCATGTCTGTCTGTATATGAATGTGTCTGCTTCTCTATGTGTCTATGTGTGCCTACATGTGTCTGTGCCTATGTTTTCTAAGTGTGTGTGTGTGTGTGTTTTCTCTGTGTGTCTGTGTGTGTGTGTGTCTGTCTGTGTCTACAAGTCTGAGTAGGTGTTTGTCTGCTTGTGTGTGTATGTTTGTGTGTGTTCATGTCCATCTGTCTGTCTATGTCTTTGTATTTGTGTTCCATTGAGTACTGAGGATTGCTTGCATAACAATGAGTAGGAGGCTGATTGAAGGTGGAGAGAAAGAAAGAGGCTTTAGTTAATCTATGAGTGGCCATACCAATGAAGAACATGACTTCAACCTCCAGCAAACATTTTCTAACAATATCCCATCAGGGAGGAACAGAGCCTTGTGACATTCTTCCACCTAAATGATGTAACGTTGAAGGCCACATTTTGTACAAGACTTGTGTAGGTAACCATAACTACTGTGAGTTCCAGAGAACATCAAGCAACTCTGTCCAGAACACAGGATTTCACAGCACTGATTCTTATGCTCAGACTGCTCCACTCTTGTTGCTCCTTTCTCCATGATGACTCTGAGACTTGAAAGATGTGATACAAATGTTCAGTTCTGGACTGAGCACCCAGGAGTCATTCATACATTCTCAGCACTTCAAACAGTTATGTGCCTCTTCATTAGCTGCCACAAAAGAAGCCTTGATAGGCAAAGCTCATAGGAACACCAGTGTATAGATAAAAGGGAAAATATTTGACAGGCAGTTTGATAACACCGCCACTTAGCAAAATGGCAGCAGTAAGCTCCCCTGTGAACACTATGGCCTACACAGCCATGGGCATTTCACCAAATTTACAATATCAAGCAAGGGATTATTCAGATGAAGCAGGCCTCTAATTCAATCAGAAAGTAGTAAGTTACCTCAAAACACTATGCCAGTGTCATGCCGCATACTGTATTTTCTTCGCTGGTCACATGATGACATGGAGGTTCCACAGCTAGATAAGACTATCAATCCCTTGTTCCATCCAACAGCCTGTGTATGTATAGGGCATTCAAAATCTATGAGATGTAGCCAACATGAAAGAAGCTGGCAACTCAGTTCTACCTTGATTTTTCAATGTACTATAATCAAGGGACATGATTATATAGAAGGTGTCTTAAGCAATACAGGTTGTCTTAATTACTGTTCTACGTCTGATAAAATAATCCTCAATCAAGGCACTTTATAAAATAAACAACTTAATTAGGGCTTGCCAATGAAACTGAAGCAAGTCTGCCACTCTCCAAGACCAGCTCTGCAACAATGAAGAGGAGAGAAGAAAGTTGGATCTGTGGTAGAGAGAATTGAGCAGGCAGTGAATGGCTGGTTAAGGGAAACCAACCTTTGGTTGAAAAGCTATCTAGAGGAACCAGTTGTTGAGGAGAAGTTGAGAAATGGACGAAAAAGAAATACTCAGAGACTCAGGCATATGTGGTACAAACTGAAGATCTTAAGGCCCAGGAGAACTTTTCTTTTGGCTCTCTATCTCTCTCCATCTCTGTCTCGCTTACTCTCTGACTCCTTGCTCTTTGCTCACTTATTCGCTTACTGTCTATCTAACTATTGACATATCTTCTTGCTTGCTGTTACCTAACTTTCTATCTCCTTGCTTGTTTGTTCCCCATCTATCTATCTCTCTTCCTGCTTTTCCCCATCTCATTCTAGTTTACTCTCTCATGTCTTTCACATGTTTGCCGCTCTCCTTGGGCCAACCCCAGTATTTTATTGAAATGAAGTTCAAGTTTTATCATTACAGATTACATCTTGAATTTTTTTCACCTTTCACAATCACTAGGGGAGTCAAAAATCAACAGCGTAACAAATAAATACAAAGTTAAGTAACTTCCAATAAAAGTCAATTATTTCCAAACAATGGTCAGCATAACCTGATTATTACTTCTTAATACTCAGGAAAATTTAATCATAAATTTCCCTGTGCTAAAGCCATTGTGTTTACAAGATTGTCATATCAACATTGCTTGGGCTAAATGTTCTTTAATGAGGAAAAACTTGACTTATTCTCAGTCCCAGACCAACAGGTGTGCTATTCAAGCCTAAGCTGACAAGGGGTCCTCTACTGTAAAATACTTATAAGTATGACATTCCAAGCCCACCTTCTACTGCTGTCAATACAGATCCTAAGGAAATATTTCTACAGGTATACAGTCAAGTACTGCTATGTCAAGGTCTTAACTGTCTTTCATGCTGTTTCTGCTTGGATGCTCACAGTCAGAGAAAAAATTCTCTCACTGTCTCACACCTTTGGCTAGATGCCTTCTTTTATATTCTCTGTGGGAATAAGTTTTCCCTGAGTGATTTTCCTTAGGGATAAGAAATAAAGAGAAAAAACAGTTTAAGGAGGAATTACAGGTTTTAGACAACATTACTCCTAGAACATGTATAATACTTAGGGGCTGTGGTGATCAGCCAGAGATCTTTGGAACTTTATCAAGCAAAACCTGAAAAGCTGTTCTAGATGTCTAAAGATCATGCTGGACAGTCAGAGGTCTTTGGAACATTGTCAAGCAAAACCTCTATGATGTATCATCCTGTGTGTGACACAAGTTCATAAATATCACAGCATGGAGCATGGTGACAGCCAGGTGCATAAGCATAGCAGGGGCTCAGGAGTTGAGAGTTCACATACAGCTCTTGAAATGTCAGGCAGATATCCAGTTGTAAATGAGTACATACCATGGGTCTTGGTTGTCTCACTCAAGACAATATTTTCTAGTTCCATCCATTTGCCTTCAAATTTCAAAATTTCCTAATTTTTAATAGCTGAATAGTAAATTTACCACAGATTCTTTATCTATTCTTTGATTGAGGGACATTTGGGCTGTTTCCAGATTCTGACTATTAGGAATAAAGCTGCTATGAACATAGTTGAGCAGGTATCCTGGTGGTATGGTGAAGCATCTTTTGGGTATACTACCAGGAGTGGTATCACTGGGTCTTAAGGTAGAGCTATTCCCAATTTTCTGAGAAAGCTACTATGCTACATATATTTATTATTATTTTTCAGGGAAATAGTCAACATTAAATATTGTATTGATAATAACAATGGGTCTATGTTTAGTGTCTTGTCATACATGACCTTGTTTTATGAACTTATATTACTTTTTAAATTCTTTTTAAAAATATGAGGAATTATTATGAAATATTGTCAAGTATTTTTATAGTTACAGTACAAATGGATTCAAAGGTGGGGAGAGAAAGACCAGTGAATGACACAGTCCTCATGGCCGAATGAATTAAAGCAAGCAATTAATAATAGCAAGTCTCTCATTGTTTTCTAACAATGTTATAATATATATGGATATTATTTATATTATAAGTTACAATTTGAAATCTTTTATATTCTTGAACATTTTCTTAGGTATTTTGATAAATACTGTTAGTAAGATTTTTAAAATTTATTTAAACTTATGATATTTAAATATACATATCAATGCTACTGTTTTGTTTGCTTTTCATTTTATTTTTTATTTGTTTATTTTCTGCAGTTTTACTGGATTTGAATATTACCACTTATCATTGTTTGGTGAAATTTTTTTTGATTTTTCAATGTGTACACTAATTATATTATCTTCAAAGTAACAATTTGACATTATCACTCTCAATTAGATATTCTATTTCTCTTCTTCCTTGAATGTTATGGCTAAGCCTTCACTATGAAGCACATAGAACATTCTTGTTATTATTCAGACCTTACACCATGGATTTCTCACTGCTCCCCATTCGGCATGGTATTAGTAACAAGAGTAACAACAATATGTATGAAGCTGCACAGCTCAGATGTTACAAAACGCTTTCTTTGCATTTCTAATGCTTCTGTCACAGTAGTCAGCACAACTTTGTAGCATTGAACAGCCATGGATAATACATATGGAAAGTGGCAATAGTTTGTTGCATTAGAATAGCTTACAGAATATTGGTAATCAAACACATAAACAAATTTTATTTATAAAAGATAAATAAATAAATAATGTTTCTTGTTTTCTAAAATGTCTTTATAAATATATAGAAAAAGAGAGAAAGTTTGTACAATGGGATGATCTTCTAAGTGAGGCTTTCTGTGTCCTTGTAGAACTCCCAAAGACACAGGTGCCAGATTTCACTTAGATCTCAATAAATGGAATCCATAAAAATGAGATTGTTTGCATTCACAGGAAATAACTTTGAAAATAGTCTATTCATATTGAAATCAACTCCTGACTAGTGTTTTTTGTTAGCAAAGAATGTTTATTCTGTAATGATTGATGCCCATGCAGCCTCACATAGCAAAAACTGGATTTGGCAGCTATGCAATTATGTTAACTCCTTTAACTCCAATGTCATATTCAATAATAGAAAATTAGAGCATGCGGTTAAATAAATGGATTGAACACATGACTTATATTTCTCTATTGAATGTGAAGACATTTTGTACCTTGTAATATCTGTACATTATCTGATTTTATTAGGTAAATATATTTTAAATTTTAAAATTATAACTTATTCAAGGTATTCATGTGATTTTAAGTACTATTTATTAGAATCTTTTATACAATATCTCCTAATCAAAAATTGGCTAATACAAAAATATATTAATGTGATTATTAATTAAATTTAAGAATATTTTGGGACATTATCAGGATTGCACCTAATTGTAGTATAAAGTGTCAAGTAATCTGCCTGCCTTTCCATGTAGGTGAAGTGTAATCATTCCCTACTATCTTCATCTTGAATTTCAATTATTGATGTGTAAATATAAATATATGTAAATATAAATTGCTAGTCATCTTTATTATTTATATTTTAAGTATCTATCTATCTAATTATTTTTATTTATTATGATTTTTCAAAATAGGGTTTCTCTGAGTAGCTCTGGCTGTCTTGGAAGTCTCTTTGTAGATCAGGATGGCTTGACCTTACAGATATTCTCCTGCCCTATCTCCAGAGTCCGGGGATCAAAGGCATGCTCTACCAACAACATCCAGCTCTTTATATTTCAGTATATTTACATTCGTAATTTTCTTTAGTTAGAAATTCTGGTCTATTTCTTCAACCTATTTGAAATAGGAAAATTTATGTGGTATCACTATGCTTTAACAGCCTAATATGTGTACATGTAGCTTGGCATATATAGCGTGCACACATACACAAACACACACACACATGGAGAAAGAAACACACACACATTTAAATCCAGTCATATAGTAGTTTATTATTCCTCTGACACTAGTATCACTGGCCAACGGTCTGCATATGTTGCCAGGCTAGTCACCGCTGCATCCAGAGGACTTTACTATTAGATATGATTAATGATTAATTTTCTCCCAGTAGTATATGTTGCATATTTCCCCACCATGAAAACTAGCAGTAGGGTTTATTGTTCCAAGTGAGTAGCAGTGTGATTTCTTTATGTTATATAACTCAAATATGTGATGTCCTGAGCAATATGCTTTCAGTGACAAATTCAGGAATGTCACCTAGAGCAACGGCAATAACCTCTAATGTTTGATGATTTGAGGCAGTCTCACAGTCAACATCTCTTCCAAAAGTAACCCATTGCTGACACCAGGATTTTGATTTGTTAGCCTCTTTTACCCAGAAGAGACAACATTTCCCTATTACAGGTTAACTCAAATTTATTCATTATGTGTATGTGTATAATTTAGGAAGCTTCTGTAACACTTTTCTTCAATAAGACTTTTTCCCACCTAGAGTCCCAATAGGATGTCCTCCCCTCCATCCCACTTTACTGATAAGTGAAGGCTTTCATGGGACATGCCCCTTGGGCTAGTGTCCAGATATAAGTGAGTATATACCATTTGAATCTTTCTGCTTCTGATTAAGTCACTCACTATGATCATTTCTAGTTCAATCCATTTGTCCACAAGTTTTGGGAATTCCTTGTTTTTCATAGCTGAGTAGAATTTCCTAGTGTAAATGTAACACAATTTCTTTATCCATTCTTCTACTGAGGGACACATAGGCTGTTTCCATGTTCTGGCCATTATGAATAAGGCTGCTATGAACACGGTTGAGCAAATCTTCTTATGTGCTGAAACATCTTCTGGGTATATTCCAAGGAGTGGAATAGCTTGATCTTGAGGAATCCTACTCTAAGTGAGAGAAGCATTGGAGAATGGGGAAATAGAAGCATCCAAAGGGTCCTAGATACCTACAAGAAGAACATTATGGCAGGCAGATGTGGGCCCAAGGGTCCTGCTCAAGCTATAGCACCAGCAAAGGACAATACATACAGAAAACTTTGAACCTCTACCCAGATCTACCCAATGGACAGGACATTCTTCACAATTGAGTGGAGAGTGGGGTCTGACTTTCACATGAACTCTGGTGCCCCACACTTGACAACATCTCCTGGATGGGGAGGCCTGGTGGCACTCGGAGGAAGGATACCAGGCTACTAAGAAGATACATGATACCCTATGAGCATATACAGGGTAAGGAAGTCCCCCTCAGTCACAGTCGTAAGGGAGGGGAGTAAGGGGAAAATGGAAGGGAAGGAGGAATGGGAGGATACAAGGGATTGGATAGCAATTGAGATGTAATATCAATACATTAACAAAGTATATTAAGAAAAAAAGACTTTTTAAGAGGTCTTTTTCTTTGTTGATTGGTTGGTTGGTTAGGTTTTTTTGAGACAGAGTTTCTTGTGTAACCTCTGCAGTAGAACAGGCTAGCCTGGAACTCAGAGCAATCCACCTGCTTCTGCCTCCCGAGTGTTGAGGTATTGCTTATTTCTTTCTCTAAAAATAAAGATAGATTTATTTTTATGTTATATTAAAAATTTAATTGAACAGCTTGCTCATTCTTCACAGTTGTGGGGAGAGTGGGGACTGCCTTTGACATGAACTCTGGTGCCTGGATTTGATTACTCCTCCTTGGTGGGGAGGCCCAGGAGACACACAGAGGAAGGGGAAGCAGGCTATCCACAGGAAACCTGATATGCTGTGATCATAGGGTGGGGAAGAAGTCCCCTCTGTCAGAGGACTAGAGAAGGAGAATAGGGTGAAAGAGGGAGGGAGGGAGGAAATGGGCAGATAAGAGCAAGGGGATAACAATCTGTACATAATGAGAATACATTATAATAAATTGAAAAATGTTTACATTTAATTGAATATCACATAGGACAAACAATTATCTCAACAATAGGGACATGCTGAATAATGACACTAGACCCATATATCTCAACAGCTATAAAAATTAGCTCAAAATGGAGATATGAAATAAAAGGCAAAAAATGCCTTAGATATTACAATTCCCTATTTTTAGTTAAATTTCACAAACATATGGAACAAAGAACGAATTAACAAGTGAGATTACATTACATAAGAAGCTCCTGCAGAGTGAAATGAATGAAGAGGAGATATAAAAGATGAGATGAAAATTTTGGCAACTATATAGTGAAGATCTAATAAACATAAAATAAAAAAGGGATTCTGAAAACTCAAAATGAAAATTTCAACACAAGCAGATAAATTATAGTTTAAATTTTTCAATAGTCACATGTAGACATTCAGTATGACTGCAATTTTTGAAATTTCTTTGGTATTAAAAATCACTATGGATACTAAAATCAAAGCTTCAAAGCCAGGTAAGAATGATTATTACAAGGGGCATGTTGATAGCTTAGCAGGTAAGAGCATTTGTTGTTCTTCCCAGCATTCACATGGTAACTTCCAACCATCTGTAACTTCTGTTTCCTGTATACACCTCCCTCATCTGACCTCTGTATACCCCAAAAATGCATTATACAAAACAATCATATGCCTAAAGCAAAATAATTGCAAAAATTCTGTTTAAACACTCTCCACAGTAGAGTAGAGAGTGGGATATTACTTTCTCACATACTCTGGTGCCTCACCTTTGGCCATGTCCCCTGGAGGGGGAGACCTGGTGGCACTCAGAGGAAGGACAACAGGTTACCAAGAAGAGACTTGATACCCTATGAACATATACAGGGGGAGGTAATCCCCCTCAGGAACAGTCATAGGGGAGGGGAATAAGGGGAAAATGGGAGGGAGGGAAGAATGGGAGGATACAAGGGATGGGATAACCATTGAGATGTAACAAGAATAAATTAATAAAGGAGAAAAAAATGAAAAAAATTCTGTTTAAGAAATGATTACTACAAAAAGACAATAGGTAGGGGAAAATAAAGAAATCAAGAAAAAGAAACTATTATACATAATTGGTGCAAATATAGCCACTGGAATAAACAGGATATGGATTATTCAAGTAATAAAAGATTTTTTAGATTTATTATATTTTAAAATTATATGTATATATGTGTCTCTATGTGCAGATAGCCATGAAGGCCAGAAGATGGCTTTGGATACCACATAGCTGGAGGCAGTTATAAACTACTTGACCCTGGGGCTAAGATTTAAAGTCAGAGCCTTTGAAAGAGTATTATGAATTCTTAAGTACTGGGTCATCTGCTCTGCTCCAGTGAAAACTCTTGTTATGGTATTCTAGTATTCTTATTAGAGTGTATATTTTCAGAAGAAATTATCTCAGGTTGTTAAAGAAACATCTGCCTTCACATGTTCGTTGCAGTAAAAGTCACAAAAGGTGGCCTAAATATCTATTAAGCAATGAAAAAGAAAATGTGGTATATCTTCATCATATAATAAGATCTGAAGACTATGGAATTTTAACGTTCCCAATATCGGACATGGATAGAAACAAAAAAAAGCACCATTTTAAATGAAATAAGGCAGGCATATCAGTGGAAATAATATAGTGTGTTATGCACCGGTGAATCCTTAAACAGTTGTCCTACAGAAGTTGCTAGTAGAGTAGCAGTTACCAGAGGGAGGAAAGGACAGAGGGAGTTGAAGTTGATCTATGCGTACTAGGTTATAGTTAGATAGAAGTAAAACATAGTGGCGCATTATTTATAATAGAATTATTGTAGACGGCAAGAAAATATTACAAAAGCTAGTGGCTTATCATTTTAGCTCTAAAGAAATGATGAATAATTGACAGTATAGATATTAGTTTAGCTCAAATGTTATATAACAAAATATGAACAGAAATACCACACTCCCAGTAAATAAATAATGTCTTTATTTTATATGCTGTATGTTTATAATAGGTATCAATATAAATAGTGATTCATGCTAAATAAGTATGCAAGCACAAAATACTAAATATCTAGGAAAAAAGTGGGGCACAGTGTAGAGGAAACTGGCCTGGTAATGTTTGTTAGTCTGACATTACTTTGAAGCAAAGTCTTTAAAACTGTAATCAGCTTTATGTAATAAACCTGAAATCAACTGACCTGTGTCTAAACAGGGTGAAGAGAGCTGAATACAGTATAACACAAAGGAACAGAGGCAGAGACTAGATTGATGGAATATAAAGAGCTGTCACTGGAGAATGTACAATATTTTCCTCCCCAGAACACCATGTTTTCTAGACATTTGATTTTCTAGTTTTCAGCTTCTGTAACTGGAAAAGAACTTATTTCTGATATTTAAGCTTCTTATACTTTGTTATCAGACCCTTAGAAACCTGGAATAGACAGCAAACACATTAGAGAAGTAGGAGATGGGTTTTAGGTAGAAACTGATGTGATGTCTGTGGCCCATGGGACAGCCATGCTCTAAATGTGATAGCAAGTCAGGGCATGGACAAATGAAGTAGCAGAGACTGGCATTTTGTAATCATTATGAAGCCTTAAAAACAACACACTATAAAACATGAGCCTACTTCTTTTTCTTCATTTTAGCATTCTAAGATTGTGACTATCTTACCATCTTCCTTCAGAATACACTGATTACAACTGGATGGTAAGTTCCTTAAAATGAGAGGTTATATCCCGAATATTTCAAGCCTACTAGAATATATGTCATAATAGCTTTTAGATTGCTTTAAATAAGATAAATTTTGTAACAGAAAAATTCATTTAGACAGTGTTTCTTGCACATATCAGAGTTTAATATCATCTTATACTAATAGATGAATTTATTGACATCTTTCAGTTCAGTCTGAAGTATATGGCTATTATTACTATGAACCATGGACATTGTGATTTGGTAATCTTTATTTGATGAACTAAAAAATGAGACTTATTAAAAGTAGTTTGAGCAAAATAAAGTAATCACAAAAGGAGGCTAATACTTTGAGAGTGGGCATCATAATAGAGATTGGAGGAAGGGTACTTAGGAGAGCCTGAAAGGAAGAAAGGGGCATGAGGAATTGATATAATTTTATTTTAATAAAAAGTAATAGTCATACAAAGAAATAAAATATAAAATTAATGTTAAAATGAGGTCTACCAACATTTTACCAACTAGAGCTGACCATTTACATTAAAGTTCTTAAAGTTCTGTCATGCATTCCTGAACATCACCATCTCTGCTTCATGTCTAGTGAAAAGAAAAAAAACAGGGTTGGTTTAAAATGTTTAAAGTTAAAATGTATTATTTGCTTACTTCATGGACCCTTTGACCAGAAGTTAGTTAAATATGTGAACGTTATTGTAGTGAGATAGTACTTACTTGAGATTTTCATTTGCTCAAACGTGTCTATGCTCCATTCCCAAGGGTAAGTGAGAGCTGAATGAATCATGAAATGACATCAACCCGTCAGTGAGTCTGAAATGGTTCTGGTGGATGCGAGTTAATATCCCAAGCCCCCGTCTACATCTGACTATAGCACCAGATATTTGTAGTGAAAATATTCTTTCTGGGTGTTTAGATGATGAGTTTGATGCAACTCACGATGTAGATATTTTATTCAGCTCTCACTAGATAGTGAAATAATTTCAAACATTTTTATTGGAAAACGTCATTAATTATCAAACTGACATAACTCAGGAGACTAAAATTTTTTTTTAAATAAAGCGCTTTAAATACCTCTTTTCATCTAGTAAAAATATTCTTAATTTTTGTCTTAATCTAAAACTACAAACATTCAAAGCTATTTAATTCAGTTATAAATGCAGTTCAAATACAAATGAAATGTTAAAACTCAAATGTAAAAATGCTTACA
The DNA here is from genome assembly GCF_964271855.1 of Acomys minous. NCBI lineage: Eukaryota > Metazoa > Chordata > Mammalia > Rodentia > Muridae > Acomys > Acomys minous. The sequence goes on from NC_140483.1 coordinate 134,184,541, forward strand.
CAAACACAACTTAATTTACAGATATCTCACTCTATGCAATAATGGAAATCTGGGCACATAGTATCAAGTATAAATTATTGAGTGTTTAATAGTTTGGTTTTAATGGCCTTGTCTTTCCAATCTCATTAAATGATATTAACTACTTTCATGGACACTTCTTTTTTTTTTTTTTCTTACCTTTTCAGCACTATTGACACTATGAATTAGTTATGCCATTCCTCCCTGTTATCTTTTTGTTATATATAAAATAAAACATCACCGAACCCTTTTCTTCTCCAATGATTTCTCACATATTCAGAGCCACCCTTACCATATCCAATGCTACCTAGCAGAATAAATCATGATGATCTTTTCTTTGGACCAATTGGGCACTGCTGTTCTTTTCCAACCCATAGTTCAACTTATCATCTATTTGACACTTGCTCCTCTAAACCTTCACCTGAACTGTGGCTCTTTTAGTCCTAGATCTAAGGCAGTCTTATTTTTCCCTATGAGTACACACTAAATGCACCACTCTTCTTCCCGTTCTCTTATTCCGAGATACCCACTCTCCACTACCTGTTTTTTTTCCTACATCTTTATGTCAGTACTCAAAATAAGGTTATATAAAGGAAGCTTTCAATGGAAACTCTATTCTCTAAAACTTTACTGACTTGCCATAATTTATTATACACTATAGCACTCAGTAGCTTTGTTGTTTTTTTCAATCATAGCATAAATACAGCAAGAAATGGTTACTTTGTCACTCTTTCTCCACCTCTGTGTTCAGAGTTCCGAATACAGTAATGGAAATACAGTTCCCACTAAGTAAGCACCTGTTGAGTGGATGAATGGATAAACACTTGGCTTGTCTCCTTCGACTTCTGTTGGCCTTAGATGAACATTCCAAGCTGACATTCTCCAAACATTCTAATTAAACCCATGGCCAAATTTATTTAAACATAGATTCTAACTTTTAAACATATTTTATTTATTATCTAGCTGATATACCAGACTTTTTATGTTGCTGTTTATTTGTAAAAAGATATACCTTATTCAGATTACTTACCTTATAGTATATTTTTATTTCTTCCTTCATTAAGGATTTGAATTAATCTTTTCTTGGCTTTGCTTTCACAAATAAAAAGCAAATAAATTAAGGTTTCTACTTTCATTTATTTATGAAATTTCTGAAAATATAAACCTCACAATCTTGTTTTAAACAGAAAAATTAGACAGTATTGAGGTCTCTATTTTAATTTTACTGATACACAGGTTCATAAAAATTCCATAATGTTCACTCAGTATTTATCAATCATATGTTCCACATAATGTTCTCTTTCAAATTTTACAAAACATTACCCCTTCAGTAAAAAGAATTAAAATCCTAGAGAGTCATTCAAATGTTTTTCTTACACACCCCTCAAAAATGTTGAGTGCCTTTAAAATTGTAGCTGCTGGGCAAATGACTTGAATAGAAACCTTTCAATAAAATACATATTGGCAACACATATATGTAAACTTTCTCAATATAATTAAATATTGGGAAAATACACATCAAATTTAAGTACACATATACACACATATGTACATATATGCATATGATATGTATGCATATGCAAATATGTATGGCACAATAATTAGTTAAATAAAAAACTTGAATTTAATAAAGAGGAAGAAAAGGGAAATTGGAAGGTTTGAAGAGAGAAAAGGAAAGGAAGAGATGACCTAATTACATACTCTCAATAAAATAAAAGAAATAATTTTTAAAATTTAACAATAATAAAAAGTAATAATAACCAAAAATTCAGTGAAATATATTTGTTCCCCAAGTTTTAACTGATGTGTATGTGTGTGTGTGTGTCCATGTTTCACAAATGCTGTCCAAAGGATGCTTATATATTGACTGTTAGTGGGCATTTAAATTAGTAAATCTTCCAAGGAAAACAGTATAAAGGTGCCTCAAATCTAGGACAGTACAGACTCCCAGGAGCCTGTGAGGAAGACCTTAGCTAAGTCTCCTAGCAATGGACAATGTGGAGCCTGTACTAGCAGTCTCCTGTAACCAGAAAATACTTCCAAAGGAGACACTAGGGCACCAAACAAACCACAAAACCTTAATCGCACAGTGTGTAGTTTCTACAGAATGTGACAGAGGGTGAGGTTGGAGCAGAGATTGTGGGAGTGGCCAGTGACATCTCCAGTTTGAGCCCCACCCCATGGGAGAGAGCTCACCCCTGAAACTACTAATTATATTCTGCTATGCTTGCAGACAGGTGCCTAGCATAACTGTCCACTGGGAGACTTCACCCAACAACTGATGGAGGCCTATGCAAAGAACGACAGCCAAACATGCAAAGCTTGTGAAATCCTATGGATGATGTGGAGGAAGGACTAAAGGAGCAAGAGAGGTCATGGACACCACAGGAAAACCTGAGGAGTCAACACACCTGCGTAGTATGTGAGGAAAATCTCTTAAAGATATATAGAAGGATAAATTAAAATTGTCTAGGAAACTGCAGCTTCTGTATTTGAAATGTTGTTTCCGCAAGTGAATACTCTGAGATGAAAGTCATAGAATCAATCTGATATTTAGTTTCTCTACTATGTAAAACATAGCTTTCTAAGAAGGGGATAAATATTAATATTAGAAGCATATGTCACACTGAAAGTATGCAATAATATGTTATTTCTTGAACCTAGAATAACTGCAGGAATATCTAATGAGTGTTCTCTATGATGTTGTTTAAAAATATCTAAAATTTACTGTTTCTTAAACTTCCTAATACTGCAACCCTTCAGTACAGTTCCTCATGTTATAGTGACCTCAACCATAAAATTATTTTTGTTCCTACTTTATAACTGTAATTTGGCTGCAGCTATGAATTGTAATATAAATATTTTTGGAGGTAAAGGTTTGCCAATGGTATCATGACCCACAGGTTGAGAATGCTGTTCTAAACGCTCATTCCAGGTAGTTTGATCACATGTAAATGTTTTCCTTTCCATAACTTGTAAATACTGAGAAGAGTATAGTGAATTATCTAGATCCAACTGGATTGTGGTCTTGTCTTGGGGGGTGGGCTATTGATTGGTATTACTTCAGAGAATAACTATGAATATAGGTGGGAGCGTTTTCTGGATAGGCTATGGACTGGGACAAGCAAAGAAAGCTAGATAGTGAGCAGTCCTAAAGCGCCTGCATCTCTTTCTTTTTGCACCTGTAACCAGCTGTTTCCAACCCCTTCCACTATGCCTTCTCTGATATGATGGACTGCTACCTGAAATTCCAAGCCAAAAAAAAAAAAAAAAAAAAAAAAAAGAATAAAACCCAGCTATGTTAAGTTATTTCAGGGAGTTATATCACATCAACAGAAATTGGTATTGAGAGAGGGGGTGGTTTCCGGGAACAACCTGACTTTTTTTTTTTCAGGAAAGGAATTTGAAAGATTTTGGAACTTAAGTGTTCAAAAAGCACTTCAGTGTTCAGAGCTTAATGGAAAAGTGGAATTCTGTTAGTAATGCTTCCCCAGGGAGACCCAGATCATGTTTCCAAAGGAGTTCATTGAAATCTTTACTAGGGTACAATCTTGCGATGGCTAAGAATCCATGTGTGCTGATCATGTTGGGTTGAAGAAGCATCCATGAGTACAAGGTTGCAGTAGAACTTGGAAATGGAGAATTGTCTCTAAAGTACTTGATTGAAGGCAGGGAGGATGCAGAAAGAGAGTTATTGAAATTGACATCTCAGAGGACTCACTAAACAGAAGATTTTGACAAGACTTTTCTGAGGGTTAAACCTTGATGGTAATAGTGACCATAAAATAGTAAAAAACTGCAGGACAGTAGAAGGTATAAAGTGGAGAAGAGTGACGGGTATGAAGAAGAAGTAGCCTAAGAGAGAAGAAGACTGCAAACCTAGGGAAGTGGGGCTGCCCATGGGGTGGGGAGGCCAAAGACAAGACACAGGTAAAAGTAACTAAATTTCAGGACTTGGTATTTGCCTTGATACATTTTGGTTTTGTTGTGATATGATTGTTGCTCATGATGCCCCAATTCTTCCTTTTTTTTTTTTTTTAAAAAAAAGAGGATATAACTTATATTTTATTTTATCAGAGATGAATGTTAAGTGATTTTCTAGTTTTTTAAGAGATGCAACTTTTAAAGACTTCAAACATTTTTAATGATTTGTTTTATTTAATTTTTAAAAATTTGTTCACTTTACATCCCAATTGTAGCCTCCTCCCTCATCACACAATTGGCCCACCACTCCTCCTTCATACAACTCCCACCTCCACTAGGCTTCGGAAAGAGGAATCCCTCCTCCTGTAACATCTGACCTCAGCCTCTCAAGTCTTCTTTGGACTACCTGTATGCTCTTTCTTGGTGGCCTGGCAAGGCCACTCCACCAGGTGGCAGTGATCCACTAGTGGGCAACAAAGTCCATGTCAGGGGGCAGTCCTTACTCTCAATATAATGGTTTCCAAAAGGAGACTCCACTGCCGATCTACTACCTCTGAGCAAATGATCTACGTTTTCACCATGCATAGTCCTTGGATGGTGCACCAGTCTCCACAGATCCCCCCACCCCCATCCTCCACCAGGGTTTGTTGCCTCAATTGGTCTAATTGTGGAGCTCCTATTCCCTCCAGGTCCTTCCATAAGATTCCCTGCATTCCACCGTGAAGTTTGGCTGTGAGTTTCAGTATTGCCTTCAATCTCTTGCTGTGTGGAGTCTCTCAGAGAACCCCTATGATAGGCTCCTGTCCTGTTTCTTCTCTTTAATTGTTGTCAGCATCCATTTTATTTGATCTTCTAGATAAGAATTAAACTCCTCCCTAGGGTCCTCTTTGTTATTTACCTTCTTTAGGTCCATGTATTGTAATGTGATTATTCATTACATCTTACACCTGTCAGAACGGCTAAGATAAAAAAAAACTCAAGTAACTGCACGTGCTGGTGAGGATATGGAGAGGAGCAGTCCTCCATTGATGGTGGGAGTGTAAACTTGTACAACCACTTTGTAAATCAATCTGGCACTTTCTCAGAAAATTGAGAGTAGTTCTCCATCAAGACCTAGCCATATCACTCATGGCCGTATACTTGAAAGATGCTCCAGCATACAAGAAGGACATTTGCTCAACTATATTCATAGCAGCTTTGTTCACAATAGCCAGAATCTGGAATCTCAACATTAGTTATTTAGTGTTTGCTTTCTCTCAGTTAGTTACTTAGTGGTTGCTTATCAAAAAATAATAATAAACTTTAAATATTCTACTTAATGCTTCTGCTGACACTCTAAGGTTGGATTCTTGTTCTTGTTTATAGTTTGTTCTGTTTTAATTTTCTGCCACTTACGCCTTATTCCTAAATACATTTACCTTTTCAACAGCTATTTACAGTACTTTTAACTGTGTCAGAAATTATGATATGTGAGATATAAGTGAACAAAAATGATTGTTCATGTAATATAAGAAAGAGGCATTAATGAAATAAGGTAAAGTAGTATAAGAGAAATTATATATATATATATACATATATATATTCATATTACATCTCAATTGTTATCCCATCCCTTGTATCCTCCCATTCCTCCCTCCCTCTCAATTTCCCCTTATTCCCCTCCCCTATGACTGTGACTGAGGGGGACTTCCTCCCCCTGTATATGCTCATAGGGTAACAAGTCTCTTCTTGGTAGACTGCTATCCTTCCTCTGAGTGTCACCAGGCTTCTCCATCCAGGGGATGTGGTCATATATGGAGCACCAGCGTTCATGTAAAAGTCATTCCCCACTCTCCACTCAACTGTAAAGAATGTCCTGTCCATTGGGTAGATCTGGGATGGGGTTTGAAGCTTACTGCACGTATTGTCCCTGGCTGGTGCCATAGTTTGAGTAGGACCCCTGGGCCCAGATCTGCCCATCATAATGTTCTTCTTGTAGGTTTCTAGGACCCCCTGGATCCTTCTATTTCCTGATTCTCCCTTGCTTCTCTCACCTAGAGTCCCAATAAGAAAGGATTACAGAAATGTTTGAGGCCAGAGCCTGAAGAATGGAAGAATGGAATGGCAAGAAGTTACTAAGCACCAACATAAAGAATATGTAAGAAGATAGGCAAAGCATTAAGCAAATGGACTAAGTATAAAGAAGCCTACAGGAGGAAATCATATATACATCGTATTTGTTTTTTTTTTCTATAGATTGTGTCCAGAGAGATAAGCAAGTCTATTGATGTTGCATAATTGGTGAGGTCATGAAGTTAAAAGAACTTCATCTAAATGACAGATATATTTGATATTTTGTTGACATTTAAATGTTTCCCATAAATATAGGCAAGTCTTTCCTAAGGCAGAAATCACTTTTATTTTAATTACTTTCTCACTTCTTCAAGAATGAGGAAACAGAAAAAAAAATGGAAGAAAAATGTTAAGGGATCAGGTACAAAGTTGCAGAATTTGATTTTTTTTTTAAGTTTTATTTTTATTTTTATTCACTTAATTTTGTCATGGTGAATTTAATTGCAGTTACTTTTTATGAACCTGCTTTGATGTGGTTCTCTATGCATCTTTGTAAAATGAGGAATGCCAATCCATTATTGTATGGTGATATTTCTAACGTGGATGGGAATGCATGTTAACAGAGATTACGGTGCCTATTTCCTGAATGCTAGAAATGAAAGAAGAAAGAAAGAAAATGTAAAATGGAGGTAGAAACAATAAAGGAAAAATGAGAGGAGGGGGTGAAATAATGTCTTTTTACAAGGTAGAGATTATGTCTTTATTATTTCTTTTTTTTTCTCCTTTATTAATTTATTCTTGTTACATCTTAATGGTTATCCCATCCCTTGTATCCTCCCATTCTTCCCTCCCTCCCTCCCATTTTCCCCTTATTCCCCTCCCCTATGACTGTTCCTGAGGGGGATTTCCTCCCCCTGTATATGCTCATAGGGTATCAAGTCTTTTCTTGGTAACCTGCTGTCCTTCCTCTGAGTGCCACCAGGTCTCCCTGTCCAGGGGACATGGTCAAAGGTGAGGCACCAGAGTATGTGAGAAAGTCATATCCCACTCTCCACTCTACTATGGAAAGTGTTCTTTCCATTGGCTAGATCTGGGTAGGGGTTTAAGGTTTACCGCCTGTATTGTCCTTGGCTGGTGCCTTAGTTTGAGTGGGACCCCTGTGCCCAAATCTGCGTCTTTATTATTTCTATGCTGATTTCTGTCCTGGTCCCAATCTGATCCCATACCTTGGTCTAGGCATCAGTAAATAAAGAAAAGTCCATGTCATTATTTAAGAGTGCTTGCCCCAAAGAATGCCCTGTCTGACAAGAAGGACCAAGAAGGAAAAATAGAAGATTCTGTGATTCTGAAAATTGAAAGAAATTCCAGCTTTGTATAAGAACTGGCTACAAGAAAAACCTTGATGCACAGGGAATTGTGAACAGAAATCTTCTCACTTACCTCAAATGCTTCACCTTCGAAAATGAATATACCACTATTAGAAAATAAGGTTGCAAAAGTAGTCTAATTTGGAAATGTACAGGCAGGTGTAGTTCCTCAAAGATAAGCCCCTGGTCTATGGGGAGTTAACAAATGAAATTGCGTGTGAGATGATGAATTTCCCAAAGAGTCTTTTGTGTGCTCATTTCACTGGAAAAGGAATAAGAATTCTAATTTCTCAACAATGAAAAAGCCATAGGAATTTATCCATCATCTAGAATTGTGTGAGTGCCTTATAAAGTCATTTAAAAGTCTGTTCATTTGCTTGGAATTAAAATTGAAGATGGTTGCTTATAATTGGTCTGATTTTCATTTTCTGCTGCACAAAGAAAGGCTTCAGACACTGTACTAAGTTTAAGAAAACAAAATTAAATAATCTTGAGATGTTGCAGAAAATAAAACTATGCAAAATACTTCTTCCTCCTTTTATAGTGTCTTGGCTTAATGGAGTATGGATGTCACACAAATGATCTTTTAATATTAAAATTGAGCAGGGCGGTGGTAGTGCACCCCTTTAATCTGGCATGCCTTTAATCCACCGTGTTAGAAATAAAGGGTTGTATTTTAAAAGTTGTTCTGATTGCATAATTCTAAATGTTTTCATGGATTCTCTCAGTGAATTATCTCGGATTCCAAAACCAAATTGTATAATTCTTAGTCCTAACCATGTTTTGCAGATGAAAATAAAACCAAACACTTCAGATCCATCCATTAGGACATTCCAGTAATCACAATGGTTTGCAATTAGACTTTGGTGAAAACATCTGTCTCATCTCTATATCTGCGTCCTTAAATGCCCTTTTGTTTGGGTAGTCATCTTAACAGTCTTATCCTTTACCCAGATATCCATCCTTAGATTGTTTCCCTGAATTTTCTTTTTCATGATTTACTGATATTCATTTCCAACAGACATGTTGGAGTAATGTCACTTAGAGGCTAATGGAATAACATGCTCACAGAATTGTATTTTAGAAGAGAAATTTTTGAAATATTAATATATAGTGTTTACTTGTGGAAAATAATTGGTGCTTCTTGACAGTTTGGGGCATTGACAAGCCTCTTTGCTGATACCTGAAGTCAGCTAGTCATTCATTTTGCTTGGTTTATAATATTCTTATGCAAGGATTTGAGTCATTCTAGTAAAAGCTGGATTTTTAAGTATCTAAGATCAGGGCTGTTCTAAATTAAAAGCTTGTCCTGGTGATCTGAAGGTACCACATTTAACAAAGTGCTTACTTTCAGATGATGAATCATGGTGTTTATATGTATTTACCTCTGGATACATAGCTGATAGATGAATATGTGGCATCTTTATTCTCTGAGCAAGTAGGAAGCTAATGCCAATGAAAAGCTGCATTCAATTGCAGCCAATATTACATGATATTAACAAAGAAAATTACACAAAAGTGAAACATACACACAATTAGCAGTTTCTGAGGAACTGACACAATGTTTTCCTTAGTGACTGAGTTTAGAATCCCAGCAAATATTTGAATGTTCTTACTCCACATCTTCACCAGCACTTGTTTTGTTAATGTTACCCACTCTGAGAGGGGTAAGATGAACTCTTCAAGTAACTGAGATGTACATTACATTGGTAACTAAGTATGTTGAACATTTCTTGGGGTCTCAGCAACTTGAGTTTCTTCTATTGAGAAATCTCTGTGTAGATTTGTAACCTATTTTTAATTCAGTTGTTTTCTTGATGTCTAGCTTCTTATGTTCTTTATATGTATCTGATATTAGTCCTTTATTAGATGTGCACTCGGTGAAAATCTTTTCCTATTTTGTACACTACTGAGATTTCAAATAACTTATAAGAAAGAGAGGAGGAAACTGAAATTCTAGTACAACGTCTATTTATGGGAACAATGAAGAGATGGCAAAGTAAAAGCATGAATTGACATAGAAAAGTGACAGAAGAAATTATACAAAGGAGAAATAGTGTTAGAAATTGAGTAAAGAAAGCTATAAAACTTTGGCATCCATGAATTCTGTGTGAAGCATTTTGAGATATCTTTCAAGATGTAACTTGATATCTTACTAGGAAGAAAACTGTACCATAAACACGATTAATTAAAATCATAGTCCTGAAAGTATGAAAATTCCACAGGGTTGTTCTTAGGTTTAGGGCCTTCTCACTTAAGAGGAAGTCATTTCACTTTTGTGATACAGTTGAAATGGTAAAGAAAATTAATTAGTAAAATTGCACAGTGAATTTGGGACCTTGCAGATGTATACAAACAGCCCATAGAAATGCTAAATTGAAATAGTCTTTTTATGAGGATTTATGTGTTATCAAGCTCACTATATTGCATTTTTTTTGGTTATTTGACATAGAACAGTTAGTGCTTTAAATATATATTCATACTAAACTTAAAGTTAAAAGAACATAGTTTAATGTATGTTTTGCCGATCGCTCATTTTTAACCACAATCAATTTAGTGCTATCATGTGCAGATTAATGGTGGATAATCTTGGAAATGTGTTTAAAGGGATCTGTGATATGTAATTGGTGACATTTAGCAGTTCAGAAAGAGTTTTTATGGTTTATTTGGAGATAGCACATAGTTTGCTGAAGTCTCCTGGGCTTGTTGACATCCCAGCACTTTGTGAATGAGGCCCTTTTTATTCTCCCTTCATTTGTTTAGCTCTTTACCTAATTGATTTTCTGTGCTAATACACTAAAGGTCTGAAGAAGGCAGTGCCTCAGGTGTGACAGATGAAATAAGGTGCTTTTAGGCACTGCTTTTATCTTCCATGTCTAATGTGTTGGTTACAGCTGTGCAGTTTAACAGCAAAATCGATACATCATTTACTGCCAGTACCTGAAGGAATTTGGAAACCCTTCAGTATTTTAACTATTAGATTTCCTCTGAAGTTTTATTTAATGCTTACTTACTTACTCGTTTGGTTACTGCACATGAATGCCACAAGGTAAGAAGGTATTTTCTCCTCCTAGCTTTCTCAGGAATTGTTATTTTCACTCGCTAGTTAAGTTACTTTATTTGAATATTGGAACATCTGCCAATTAAATGAATCCTGAAAGGTATAAAATAAATGTCGAAAAAAATCTTTTCTGTTTTGTTTAAATCATGTTTTGAGCTTAAGCTTTTAGCATTTAGCATATGTGCTACTGCAAGTGGAGACACTGTATTGTTAGTGAAGAGCAGGGTGTGCAGGGGCACTTAAGCAAGTCTTCATGTAAATAGATGTGTTTACTGCACATTTCCCATGTTACATCAGCAGTGTCATGATTCCTACAGAAAGCAATGATAAATGTTTTTCTTCAAATAAACATTTACTCTGTCCAATATTTCTCTTTTTTCTCTATTGTTTTCTCTCTGTCTCTCGGTCGGTCTCTCTGTCTGTCTGTCTGTCTGTCTGTCTGTCTCTCTCTCTCTCTCTCTCTCTCTCTCTCTCTCTCTCTGATTAAAAGAACTAATTTTTCTGCCTATTTTGTTTATGTCTGTATTTCTCTCAAATGCTGGCTTTATCCAGAAAGCAAAAAATTCCTAAGAAATTTGGGTGGAGAGAATTATGGACCTAAAAGATCAGTCAACTAGAACACAGTCAAATAGTCAAATCAGAAAACTGCTTCATATTATTTCATGATTTATCCAAAGGAGCAAGCAAGAAAAAAAACCTTAATTTTATAATGAGATAGATCTTTTACTCTCAGAAATATTTTCTTACATGCAGCTGAAATGGTCATAAACAGCCTCAATTTATGCCTGCATTGTTATTCCAAGAAGCACATTCAAATCACTATATATAAGTTACTTTAATCCACTTAATTGTTTAAATTAAGGATCTAGCCAATTTTATCATAGTTAATGGCATAAATTATATGTGGTTTATTGATCAAGAAATGGAACACTACTCTCACAAGAAGCAAAAATATGTTAGATATGATCTTTATAATTGTATCAGTACTTTGAGAGTTAATAATATGTGATACTAGGAGATTCATAGAGGAATAAGAAATAATCACTATGAGCTGAAGAACTTATAATATACCACAATTCAACAATGGAAAATTAGATAAGAGATTTGTAGGCATAAGGTTATTGTATAGTTTAAATGCTGATATTTGATAGCCCGCCATGTCAGAGGACATGGCTGAGAGAATCTTTCATCTCTGACTGAGTAGTAACCAGGATGTTTCTTTATTTATACTGATTCCACAAGAGGCAAACTCATGCTTTCAAAAGAAATGCGGATCATATCATTTGTTTGGTCCCTGGGCAAGTGTTACAAGTACCAAGAAAATAGATACTATCTATCTCAAATCATTTTAAACTACATAAGCATTTATGACATATGACATTCTATTCTTCATGACAGTGAAACATCAAACAGAAAAATATCTAAATCAGTCTAAATGAGGGACCTAGCCTTGAACAATGAATGGTTGAGGTACAATTTGTAAGTTAGGGAAGCTGAAAGACTTGAAAGCTCTCTCAAGCTGCAAAATGACCTGTTCTATTCATTTTTTCTCTTTGTTTTTTAGTTAAAATACATTACTGTATCTTAATTTGAGCCAGTCTCCTTCTGCCTAGAAAATTCTTATATTTCTTTCATAATAATATTATATATTTTTTAAAGGTTGTTTTAGGCAAATTAACTTCGTTATTAAGTTTATTTTCTATGGTCAATAACCTGTAGATTACATACAGGAGGAAGCCTGTAACATTGGTCTGTTGTATAAATCTATTGCATCCGATTTTGCCAAGCGGCAGGTGTGACAAGAGAACTCTGGCGCTATCCAACTTTTCGCGCTTTTCACAACCCATGGCAAGAAAGTCTCCTAAGGAGGGCCAGAAAAGGTTGCTTCTTTTGAGAGCAGAAATGCTTTTCTGAGAAAATGACATAAATGAATCATAACGTAAAAAGTCTCCCACAGTTGCAACACATTGATATCAGAAACCCAAAGTAAAAGACAGCATGCGATAAAAACTATTTTTGGGTCAATTTTTCTCTTGCCCTTTTTAACTGCACTATATATGATACTAGAAATCAAACCCTGGATATTGGGCATGTTAGGCAAGTATTCTACAGCTGATTATCCCCAAACTTACGATGCTCTTAATCTCTTACCCATGTCATACATTCAAGCATGACTTTATTTGTCAATACACAGAAGAAAATTAAGCCTATTACATTGCTAATTTTCATTTTGTCATAACCAATCCAGTGGCCCATGCCTATGCCTAAATATTCTTATTGAGAAATATATTGTATTATAGCTGACAATGAAAAATGTGGGATTTCCAGGTTTAATTTTTTTTATTTTTTCATTATATTTGAACAACTTTACTTTTTTCTCCTTTATTAATTTATTCTTGTTACATCTCAATGGTTATCCCATCCCTTGTATCCTCCCATTCTTCCCTCCCTCCCATTTTCCCCTTATTCCTCTCCCCTATGACTGTTCCTGAGGGGGATTACCTCCCCCTGTATATGTTCAGGTTTAATTTTTTAAAAAAAGAGTGAACATACCTTTTGTAATATTGGAGCACAGGAACAAATGATGAGCTTTTCAGAAAGAAAATAATTTTCTAACTGCTTTAGTTTTTCTCCATTATATACACAGTTCCTTCCTCCAAAGACTATTCACGAAATGAGTTATATATATTCCTAGACTAGAAAATATGTTGGTGCAGGAAGGTGAAGGAAAGAGAGGGTTTTATCTTTTCCTCAACGTCCTGTCCTGTATGGAGTACTTAGTTTTTGAAAGCTGCACACTCTTCCAATATTTTCTGTTGCCATTGTTTGCCAGATCTCATAGAAAAGGAAAGGATCAGATGAGGAGGAGTACATGCTGTGTTGGTTTATTTCACAACAAATGGCTTAGATTTTTTAAATGTATTCACGTTATATCCAGGTTGTAGTCCCCTCCCTCGTCGCCAATGGGTCACACTCTCACTCCGTCATCCCCCTCCCACTCCCCTAGAACTCAGAAAGTGGGAGCTCTCCTCCCCATTGGCCCGAGTCTATCAAGTTTCATCGTGATTGCCTGTGTCCTCTTATCCCGGGAAGGCCATCCCACCTGCAGGAAGTGATCAAGAAGTTGGCACCAGAGTTCACGTCAGAGGTGACCCCTATTCCTCATATTATGAGACCCACAAAGAAACGATGCTGCCTATGAACTACACCTTAGCAGGGGAGGTTTACTTCCTCACCATGATCTTCAGTTAGTGCATCGGTTTCTGAAGCATCCCCCCAAACCTGCCACACACACATAGCTATGGGCCAAGATTTGCTGACTCCATTGATCTCCTTTTGGAGCTCCAGTCCTCTCCAGGGCCTCCTAAGCCTCCACTCTTCCATAAGACTCTCTGCACTCCACCCCAAAGTTTGGCTGTGAGTCTTAGCACCTGCTTTGATCCCCTACTAGCTGGAGTCTTTCCAAGGACCTCTACAGTAAGGTCCCTTCCTGTTCCTTTTCTTCTACTGCTTCTGGTGTCTATTCTATTTGCACTTCTGAATTAAACATCCTTCCTAGGGTTGTCCTTGATATTTAGCTTCTTTCGATCTGTATATTGTAGTGTGGTTATCCTGTGTTATGTGGCTAATCTCAGCTTAGTCCCACCCATTTCCTGGAAAATTGCATGATTTCACTGTTTTTAATAGCTGAGTAGTATTCCATTGTATAAATATACAACAGACCACAGTTTCTTTAGCCATTCTTCAGTTGATAGACATTTAGGTTGTTTCCAGATTCTGGCTATTATGAATAAAGCTGCTATGAACATAGTTGAGCAAATGTTTTTGCTGTATGGTGAAGCATCTTTCAGGTATATACCCAGGAGTAGTATAGCTGGATCTTGAGGTAGCCCTATTCCCAATTTTCTGAAAAAGTGACAGGTTGAATTCCAAAGTTGTTTTACACATTTGCGTTTCCTCCAGCAATGGAGGAGTGTTCCCTTTTCTATACATTCTTGCCAGCACTTTCTATCATATCAGTTTTTTGCCTTTAAAATGTCTTAATTTTGAGTTAAAGTTTAAAAGTTGCAGGCAATTTAAGTTAGTATTTGAACAGCAGACACAGAATGTTATCAAGGTGGTGCTTGAAGTGGTTTCTTTGTCTAGTTTTTCTACATATTTCTTCTTATATCTGATATAACTTTAAATTCTCTTTTCCATAATATAAAAATCAGTAAATCTAGAAAATTAGAACATTATTGTTTTAATTTAAAAAATGATTATGGGAAGCAATGGAGTCAACTTTGATTCATGAAAAGCAATATTAACATAATATTGTTGTGATTAGAAAATTCAAGGAAATAAATATTGACATCATATTGCTCCTTTTATTATTTGATATGTAAGCTTCATAGGAGCTGGAAAGAGGTTAAAAGCACTGTCTTCTCTTACAAAGATCTTGACTTCATTCCTAACAATCACATCTATAATGCGATCTGGTACTGTGTTCTGGTGTGCAGGTGTATGTTTAAGCAGAACACTGTATAAATAATAAATACCTGTTTTTTAAAAAGAGATCAAATAATAAATAACTGAAAAATATAACTGAATGGTACTCATGTGGGAGTCATATTCAGCACAATTCTTGGTCATTCTAAAAATACTTTCAATAACACATCAAGTGGCATCTTTATCTTAATAACCCATAAAAATTAGTTACTTCACCCATAGTTCAAATGAATAAATTTCTGCCTGTCATCAGATGCTGGGTGTACATAAAATGGAAAGTCATAAAGGGATGAATGGTAAACTATACTTTTAGATGTATAGAATGTATTTATTTTGAAGAAGTGATCCCACTGTTTTCCATGATTTATTTTGAAAGTTATTTACCTCTCAAATCACTAAGAAAACAATACCTGGCTATTATACAACATTGGTCAGCTACTCTGACAATTAAGTATTTAATGCAATAACTTGAAACTAAGCATAGAATTGTTAAGATATAGTATGTCAACTACTCTTTTTTTATAGTTTTATAATGTTATGATACATACTGAGAAACTTAGTTAAATTTCCACTCTTATTTAGAAAGAGTACAGAGTTGATTCTATTCCCTGCAAGTGCTCTCAGAGAATTCCACACTACTAAGTTGAGTTGACCAAGACTCATATATTAAGCTTTGAATACCACATGTATCTAATACACAGATAAAGTTCCAGATTCTCAAATTTTCTTGAGCACATAAGACTAACCCCCTTTTCTTTCAAGCCTCACAAGTACTGTACCTTTAACTAGCTCTTCATCACATCTCAATATAGTATTGTATTGTGTCTGCTTCTTATAATAGATTTTTAGCTATCCTAGCAAACTATTCTAAGCTGCTTTGAAATAGTTGTGATACTACTGTTCAGAGGAATTATCGTTTCAGCAATGAGTGAACTGTGTCCTTTGTATACAGCCCCAGAGCTTTTTCTTACTCTTTATGATGTAGTGTCAAAGAAGTATAATTCAGGTCATTACCTCTAGTGCTTTTCAGGCAAGAGAAGTACATTGTATTAAAGTAGAAGTGGACAGATGAGAGCTTTTGCTACATAGTACAGCAAAGCAATGAACTTTCAATATTAATGATGTATTCAAAACTCTTTTTTGGGGGGAGGTCATGGGAAGTGTTTGCAAATGACCACATTCTGATTTCTAAGAACACAATTGAAACATTTTTTTTTCCTGGAGAAAACCTTAAAACTATACTTTAGTGAGAATGGATACCAATGAAGAAGTATGTTATTATTTCTCATGTGTGGATAAAACCAAAATTTCATCTATCATTCACTGAATAATCTTTTAAAAGCAGTCACAATCATTTGGTGTTTGCCAAATAATCCAAAACCAGATAATGGAAAAAAGATAGAATCTTCAAGATGTCTACATGGAGAAAAATGCAGATAGACCCTTAATTATCACTTTTCACCAAACTCAAGTCCAAATGAATTGAAGATCTCAAAATTAAATCAGACACATTAAATCTGTTAGAAAAAAATTAGGAAAGATCTTTGAACTCATTGACACAGGACACAACTTCCTGAACAGAACACTAACACTCAGGCTCTAAGATCAACAATTAATAAATGAGACCTCATGAAATGGAACAGCCTCTATAAGGCAAAAAGACATTGTTATCAGAACTAAATGACATTTTACAGCCTGGGGAAAATCTGCACCAACCTTACATCTGACAGAGGACTGATATCAAAACTATATAAAGAAATCAAGAAACTAAACACTACCAAAACAAAATATACAGTTGATATTCGGGTACAGAACTAAAAAGAGAATTCTCAACAAACGAATATTTAATGTCCAAGAAACACTTAAAGAAATTCTCAACATCCCTAGTCATCAAGGAAATGCAAATCAAAATGATTCTGAGATTCCCTTTTGTACCTATCAGAAATGCTAAGATCAAAAACTTAACTGACAGTACTTGCTAGTGAGGATGTGGTTAAAGGGGAACACTCCTTCATTGCTGGTGGGAGTGCAAACTTGTACAACTATTTTGGAAATCAATCTGGCTGTTTCTCAGAAAACTGGTAATAATGTTACCTCAAGACCCAACTATGCCAATCTCGGCCATATACCCAAAAGATTCTCTGCCATACAAGGACACTTGCTCAACTATGCTCATAGCAGCCTTATTTATAATACCCAGACTCTTTAAAAAACCTAGATGTCCATCACCCAAAAGATGATTAGAACTGTGGTACATTTACACAATGGAATACTACTCAGCTATTAAAAACAAGGAAATCATGAGTTTTGCAGGCAAATCGATTCAACTAGAAAGGATCAACCTGAGTGAGATAAACCCCAACCAGAAAGACATGCTGAGTGTATACTCACTTAAAAGCTGATCACGCTACAATACACAGACCTAAAGAAAGTAAATAACAAAGAGGTCCCTAGGGAGAATGCTTAATCTCATTCAGAAAGGCAATTAGTATAGATACTGGAAGCAGTTGAAAGGATGGAAGAGGAAGAGAGCCTACCATAGAGATCCTCTGAAAGGCTCTACCTACTAGGAGATGTAAGGAGATTCTGTGACACACCGTCAAACTCTGAAGTGGAGCACAGGGAATCTTACAGAAGAGTTTGGAAATAATGAGACTTGAAGGGGTCAGGAGTTCCACAAGGAGACCAATGGAGTGAACAAATCCTAGCATGAGAAAGGTGTGCTGCAGAGACAAATACACTAACCAAGGACCATGCATGTTGACCTAAACCCCCTGCTCAGATGTGGTAGATAGGCAGCAGAATCTCCTTCTGGGTCCCCATAATAAGGAGAGTAAAGGCTACTTTTGTCATGGACTCTGGCCCCCACATGTTGATCACTCCTCCGTGGCTGTGCGTCCTTACCACGCCACAGAGAAAAATGATACAGGCAGACTAAATGAGACTTGATAGGCTGAGGTCAGATGTTAGGGGAGGAGGTCTCCCCTCTCTGAGAACTAGAGGAGGGAGTGAGAGGGTATGAGGGATGGAGCATGGGATGGGTGGTAATGGAGAAGAGGGATAAAAATAGGATGTAAAGTGAACAAAATAAATGTTTTAAATAATAAACAAAAGAACCATTAAGTATTACTTCAAAAGTATATTAGCCTGAAAATTTGAAAATCTAAACAAAATGGACAATTTTCTTGATATATTCCACTTGCCAAAGTTAAATCAAGATCGGGTAAACAAATTGAATAGTCCTATATCTCCTGATGAAAGAAAAACAATCGTCCAAAGTCTCCCAACTAAAAAAAGCCCAGGGTCACATGCCTTCAACACAGAATTCTACCAGACCTTCAAAGAAGAACTAATACCGATATGCTTCAAACAGTTCCACAAAATAGAATATTATCAAACTCATTCTGAGTCCACAGTCACCTTGAAACCTAAACAGCACAAAGATCCAACAGACAGAGAGAATTTCAGACCAATTTCTCTTCTGAACATTGATTCAAAATACTAAAATAAACCTCACCAACAGAATCCAATAACACATAAGAGATATCATTAACTATGACTAAGTAGACTTTATCCCAGGAATACAGTTTTGGTTCAATATACAGAACTCCATCAATACAATCCTTCATATAAATACACTGACAGAAAGAAGAAAACACACAATCATCTCCTTCGATGCTGAAAAGGCAATTGGCAAAATCTAACACCCATTCATGTTTAAAATCTTGGAGATCTCAGGGATACAAGATAGATGTCTAAAGATAAAGTCTATTTACAGCAAACTGATAGCCAACACCAAATTAAATAGAGGATTAAATCAAAGAAATTCCACTAATATCAGCACCTAGATATGGCGTCCACTTTCTCAATGTCTTCAATATACTACTTGAAGCTCTAGCTAGAGCAATAAGAGAACTGAAAGAGATCAAGGAGATCCACATATGAAAGGAGGAAGTCAAAGTACTGGTATTCACACATGATGTGATAGTGTACATGCAGCCCCCAAAATTCACCAGAGAACTCATACAGCTGATAATCACCTTCAGCAAAGGAGATAGATAGAAGATTTAAAGAATCAGTAACCCCCTGTATACAAATGACAAACAGGCTGAGAAAGAAGTTAGGTAAACTATACCCTTCACAATAGCCACAAATAATATAAAGTATCTTGGTGTAACTCTAACTAAGTAAATGAAATACCTGTATGAAAAAAAACATTAAGTCTCCGAAGAAAGAAATTGGAGAAGATATCAGAAGATGGAAAGATATATGCTTGTGAATCCAGAGTATTGGCCATGTTACCGAAAGCAATCTACATATTCAATTCAATATCTATGAAAAACCTATGCAATTCTTACAGACCTTGAAAGATCAAATCTCAACTTTATATGGAAAAACAAACAAACAAACAAACAAAAAGCAGAATAGCTAAGACAATCCTGTAAGAAAGAAAATCAGGGAAGGAGTTAACCTCAATCCCTTATCACAAGCTGTACTATAGAGCAAGAGTAATAAAAAATGGCATGATACTAGCATAGAAATAAGCTGATCAGTTGATGGAATCAAATAATCAAATCAAAGACCCAGAAATAAACCCACACACCTATGGACACATAATTTTTGAAAAATAATCCAAATCCAAACATTGGGGGAAAAAAGATAGTTCCTTCAATAAATGGTGCTGGTCTAACTGGATATCTACACGTAGAAAAATGCAAATAGACTGGTATTTAACATCCTGCACAAAACTGATGTCCAAGTGTATTAAAAATCTCAACATAAAACCAGACACACTAAATATGTTAGAAGAAGTGGGGAAGAGCATTGAACTCACTGGCACAGGAGACACCTTCCTGAACAGAACACCAATAGGCTCTAAGATCAACAAATAGTTCAGGCTTTAAGATCAGCAATTAATAAATGGGACCTCATGAAACTGAAACACTTCTGTACAGCAAAGCACACTGTCAACAGAACAAAAATGACAGCCTACAGACTGAGGAAGGATCTTCACCAACCCTACTTCTGACAAAGCACTAACATCCAGACCCTATAAAGAACTCAAGAATTTATACACCACCAATAAAATTATCCAGTTAAAAAAATGAGATATAGAACTAAACAGAATTCTCAAGAAAGAAACATCAAATAGCCAAAAAAAAAAAAAAAAACCTAAAGAAATGTACAACATCCTTAGTTATCACAGAAATTCAAATCAAAACGACTATGAAATTCTATCTTACAACTACAACTACAAGAATGACTAAAGTCAAAACCTCAAGTGAAAGCACATGCTGGTGTGGATATGGAGGGAGTGAAATCTTGTACAACCATTTGGAAATCAATCTGGCTGTTTCTCAGAAAATTAGGAGTAGTGGTACTGCAAAACACAGATATACCACTCCTGGGCATATACTCAAATGATTATCCACCATACAACAAGGACATTTGCTCAGTTATGTTCATAGCAGCTTTACTAATAAAAGCCAGAATCTGCAAATAACCTAGATGTCCCTCGACTGAAGAATGGATAAAGAAACTGGTACATTTAATCAATGACATAATACTCAGCTATTAAAAGAAAAAGAAAAGAAAAGAAATCTTTAAATGTGCAGGCCAATGTATGAAACAAGAAAAGATCCTGAGTGAGATATGCCAGTCCCAAAAAAGACATAAATGGTACATACTCACTTTAAGTGGATATTAGCACAACATAGATGTCCTCTGAGAGACTCCACCTTGTGGTGGAGCTGGACAGGTTCTGGGAATCTCTGCTTTACTCGTGGATTGCTGAGAGATGAATGAAAGAACTGGGGAATGGACGGACCGAGAGGGTTCAGGAGCCCCACAAGGAGACCATCAACTCTGACAAATTTGGACTGAGGGTAACCTGCACAAACTGTTACACCAGCTGAGGACAATGCATACAGTGAACCTAGACCCCCTGTTCAGATCTAGCCGATGGACCACAGTTGTGGGGGGAGATGGAACTGCCTCTGACGTTAACTCTGGTGCCCCCAATTTGATCACTTTCCCTTTCTGGAGAGGCCCAGTGGGCACACAGAAGATGAGGAAGCAGATTATCTGGATGAGACCTGATAAGCCCACATGGTAGGGGCAGAGGTCTCTTTCACTCAGAGGTCTTGTGGAGAGAAGCAGGTTGGAAGAAGGAGGGAGGGTTGGAAAGTGGAGATACAAGGGAATAATTGAGGGAATGGAGGGGTCAGAGACTCCATAAGAAGACATACAGAGTCAACTAACATGAGCTCATAGTGTCTCACAGGGGTTGAACCACTAAACTAGGGGCATATATGTACTGGTCCTAGGCCTCCTGCACATATATTGCAGCTACACAGCTCTCCCAGTATCTGGGAGTGGTGACTCTCTTTGATTCTGAGGCCTGCATTTGCATCCTGTTCTCCTGACTGGTCAGTCTTGTCTGGCCTCAGTGGAAGAGGATGAACCTTGTCCTGCAGAGACTTCATGTGACTGGGTGGGTTGGTACCCATGGAGGACATGTGTCCCCGTTCTCTGAGGAGATGAGAGAAGGAGTGGAGGGGTGTGTAAATGTGGAGACTGAGAGGAGTGGGGCTACAATAAAGATGTAAAGTGAATAAATAATTTTTAAAAATTCTGTCCACAGAGATAGCCCTGCTTTACTTCATTACACATAGATTTATGCTACACTGATGGGTTAAAAAAAAAAGCTATCGACCATTATGAAATAATTAGATTTTCCTTCCTGTAGTTCTATGGATGTGCTTTGAGATCATCTTTTGATACTGTCATTCTTAATAGCATCCTTAATAGAGTACACTCAGAAACTCTACTGAAATGCTTTCCTTTTCTGTTCTTTGAAGGTAAAAGAAAAACAAAACTGCGAATAACCATTAAGGTATATGTAGGAAGCATTTACTGCAGAAATGCTGAGAGAGCACAGCTTTTCATACTGCCTCTGTATTAGCTGGTCCTTTACATATGAAGGAGGCTTAGGAGACTCAGAGATACTTTAGTGAATAGCCCCATGCACACACACACACACTTGAGGGTGTAAAGCAGAAAGCAAGTGGAATGTTGATGGCATTAAAGATGCTATAGAAGACATTTTAATGACAGTGTAATCAGAGATTGCATGCCAGCTGTCACAACCAAGGCAGCGGTACTAATTGGGGTTGACCAGAAGGGTTTCCAAAATAAGCTACTTCAAAGACTTTACTAAAACTGTCACCAAAGAACTGTTGACATTTTAAGTTTTTCCTTAGATTGGAAGTTATTTTAAATTTTTACATTTTTTTCCTGTGGAAAATAGAAGTGAAAGCATTATAAGCCTGCTCTACAGTGAGTCAGTAGAAATAGTTGTAGTGAAAATGGAAAATATTTATATTGTGAATATTTTTTCTTGAATTATGACCATTTTAAAGGCAAACATTGAAATAATTCATTTAACAGATTACTCAAATGTTTCCATAGACAGAGTATGTGCATTTGAAGTTAATATTTGTCACTAATTTAATTAGTAACATTTCATTCTTGATTAGTTTCTATGTAAATGAGTGTGTACATGATTTCAATCTGTTAAATAGGTTTTAAAAAGTAGGCTTATAAGGTAAGGATGCTTGCTGGCTTCTGAACCAGTACACCAGTGTTCAATCCCTGTATCTCACCTGATAGAAAAAATTACTCACTGAACAAAGCTATCCTCTGACCTCTACACACACACACACACACACACACACATACACACACACACACACACACACACACACATCTTAAAGCATTTATGTCACTGTTATTTTTAAGTGATGATAATTCTTCTAAAGGTTCTTCTTTTCAATTTGTACAAGGGGAACTGTTCACTAAGCACTCAAAAGTTCAACCTCTACATAAATACACTGTAGCAATAGTTCATTGCATCAGTCAATTAAATATATTTTACTAAACACATTCTGTAGATTAGAACTGGTTTCTTACAGCAGTCCAGGTAATTAAGATGTGAAAAGGAGACTGCAAAAGGTTGAATATTCCAGATTACAAATGAAAACACAGTGCACTTCAGATCTGATTTTGTACTATTAATCCACTTGTTTATTTTAAGATATGTTAGGGAGGTGGCATGATATTTTACTGTGGTTTTGTCTTTCTGTAGTGATAAATAAGATGAGACCTTTCAGATGTTCATCATCCATTTGTATGCAGACATATGTTTACATCTTTGGATTATTTTTATATGAACTATCTTTTTATTTTTAAACATGAAGGGTTTTATATAAGATGCATCTTTTATGGAATGATATATATATATATATAGTCTGTGTGTTACTTATTTGTTCATTTTGTCATATTTATTCAAAAACAAGATTTTATTTGTTGTGTTTTTATAAGTTAAGTTGGGTTTATTTTCTGGACAGTTCTTTTGACATATTATTTAAATTGAATTGACTAAAAAAATATTTCACCTGTGTAAGTTTTTATCAATTTCTTTAATTTTTACCATTTTACATTCATGATTTATGTCTATTATGTGTTTGCAATGCATATTTACACATAAAGTATGACAACCATGACAGGAACACATGTACCCACCTCCTTGTTTTTCTCCATTTCCCAGAATCTTATGAAAGGCTTGGAAATATTTTCTTCAAGGCTGAGTCTTCTGTCTTCCTATCATTGTCAAATATCTTATGTGTCCATTTTGGAGTTTCTTAAATTCATTAAAGATTACACTTCTCTTTATACCAACACCACACATCTTCATTACTGCACATTTATATTTTAGCAAAAATATCAGCTAATAAAAGACTGTTTTCTCCCTTCTTATGAAAAGAGTCATCAATATTTTGTCTTTTTCTTTTCTATATACTTTATAAAATATGTTGAGAAAAAGATCTTTGGATTTCAGTTGGTGTGGAACTACTATTGGATAATTAAAGAAAATGCTCTTTTTTCAAGCCCACTAACAAAGATTAAACATTTTTAGCTCCTTTTTTATGTATTTCCTTGACATGTTTTAAGTTGCTTTGTTCTTGTTTTGAAGTTTGTGCCATGCAGATGTAACATATGTTTTCCCTAGATTTGAGTATAATGTTCATCTTTCTTTACTGCCCTACCTTTTCATTTATTTATTTATTTTATTTATTTATTTATTTATTTATTTATTTATTTATTTTGGTTTTTCGAGACAGGGTTTCTCTGTGTAGCCTTGGCCATCCTGGACTCACTTTGTAGACCAGGCTGGCCTCGAACTCACAGCCATCTACCTGCCTCTGCCTCCCGAGTGCTGGGATTAAAGGCGTGCGCCACCACGCCCGGCTTACCTTTTCATTTATTAATTTAAAATTTAAAAATGTTTTCATTTAATTTGTTCTTAGGTACAATTTATACATATAATTAATACATGAAGTTTTTAGTTTTCCCAGTAATTTTATGAACAAAATTAATTGGGTTAATATTTTGTTAAGAAAGAGAAGGCTCTGTGGAATTATGATCTGCTTCAGTCCTGCTTGGTCCACAGAGGAACGAAAAAGACCTTGAAGAGATCCCAGGCAATGTCAGGCAGGATCTGAGTTTTGTCACAGCAAGCTGCCTGGATGAAGTTCTGAATGCAGCTTTTGATGTTGGCTTTACAGCCAAGACCAGACCTGGTGTTCTTGACAGCAAACTTTAGGTCCCAACATTGGTTGTAATTTTAGTTGTGAGGTGCCAAGAGGTCCTAGCAAGGCTGGCTTTAGGCACCATTAAGAGTAAACAAAATAGTCCTACTTTGTGGACATAATCAAAATAGCAACGAGTCTGTTCAAGTAGTTGCTGGTATTTATTACAGAAATGTTGGTTTAATAAAGTAATTAAAACTAAAAAAAGAAGAAGAAGAAGAAGAAGAAGAAGAAGAAGAAGAAGAAGAAGAAGAAGAAGAAGAAGAAGAAGAAGAAGAAAGAGAAGGCTTTAAGGCAAAGTGGTTAATGCTAATATGAGAGTATCCACCAGTCTCATGTATAAAGAAAAGATCTGGCTTACTAATAGATCTTACAAGGCTTTGAAATTTGTTGGCCAGGAGAAGGTCATTTCTTCAGAAATCTCTCCACATTCTTTAAGGACAGTTTCATCATTTTCCAAATTGTGATAGGAGAAATTCTGTTATTACCCAATACTTTGACATTATTCTCTACTTTAAGTAAGGAGTTGAGTGACAGACATGTGACACAGAGAAGATAATTATACTACCACAAAATAAGAGTCTCCTGATCCCACCAGAATTTAGAAGATAATAAGGAATGAAGGAGCCCAAAGGAGGAGAGAAACTTGATGGGTAAGAGACTTCATGGTGAGGGCTTGAAACCATGTGTCCTTACCCTTAGGAGAGTCTCCATGACTATCCCAAAAGAGCTGCCAGTGGGTAGCTCACTATTTTAGGCAATAATTACAAGAGATTCAATTGGGCTTAAAGCACACATTATATTTTATCTGGTATGAACTAAGACCAATAATATAGCATTGCTTAAGAAGTACCCCTTTAATAAATTAAGAAATAAATAGAAAAAATATAATTACATTTATACTTTTATATACTGTGGTGGTTTGAATGAAAATGGCCAAGACAGGCTCATAGGGAGTGGTGCTATTAGGAGATATTGCCTTGTTGGATTAGGTGTGGCTTTGTCACTGAGGCAGGCTTTGTTGTTGCAGATGCTTAAGCCAGGCCCAGTGGTTCTCTCCCTTCCTGCTGCCTCCTCATGCATATGAAGAACTCTCTGTTCCTTCTCCAGGACCATGTCTACCTGAATGCAGCCTGGCTTCTAACCACAAATAATCTACTAAATTTCTGAAATATAAGCCAGCCACAATTGAAAGAAATGTTTCCTTTCTTTCTTTCTTTCTTTCTTCCTTTTCTTAATTTTTGGTTGTTTTCAAGATAGAGTTTCTTTACATAGCCTTGACTGTCTTCAATTCGCATTGTAGACCAGGATGGCCTCAAACTCATACCAATCCACCTGCTTTTGCCTCTTGAGCCCTAGGATTAAAGGTGTGTGCCACCACACCCAGCCCAGAACTGCCATGGTCATAGCATCTTTTCACAACAATAGCAACCCAATTTAAATATATATATATATGTGTATAAATAAATTATATATATATGTGTATACATTTATATATGCATGTGTATACATATGTGTACATGCATGTATATATCAATTTTTAAAAAAAAATAGCAGTGAGCTTATATAAACTGTCAAATCCATAATATATAAAGTTTTTCAATACTTCAGGGATTCCTTTATCTTTCAATAAGTAAAGGTCATAAAAAGAAGATAAGGAAAATTGATCTGAAAAATATCTTTGTTGAGTCTTTGTATGGTTTAGGTGTCACTATGACTATGGCCTCATAGAATGGGTTTGGCAATATTCCTTCTCTTTCTATTTGAAACATTGAGCGAACCATTGGTATTAGCTCTTCTTTGAAGGTTTGGTAATATTCTGAGCTGAAATCAGCTGGCATTATGCTGTTTTGGCACAGATGAACAACACAATAACGTATTTTGGGATTATGCATGGAAAAGAGCCCAGATAGAAATTGTTAAAGTAGATGCTGTGGCAGACGGGTTGGGACATTATGGAAGGTAGTTTATGGGGTTAATATCATCCCCCCTCCAAGTAAAGTTAGGCTTGTGGAGCTCCGAAGTCTCCACTGCAATCTGAGACCTGAAGTCTTATTCTAAAAAGACTCAAGTTGTGACACCCAGTAGAAAACTCATTTTCCACACTGCACCTCCACCCACCTTCCAGGGAGAAGCTGGGAACCTGGTCTAAAACCCTGGGCCATGAGCCCCACCCTAAAGCACTCCAGCTGCCTCTGAGGGAGAAACTTTCTCTCGCTTCAAGGCAAGCAGTGCCGAGACAAACCTGCAGGATGTGGGACACAGGACACCCAGCTGCTGGATACTGAGTGACAGGTTAGATTATGTAATATTTCATATCCATATAACTACACCAACCCATAATATCTCCCATTTTGGAAATCCTGGATTTGAACGTAGGGCCTTGTCTTCATCCGGATTTCTATATTGTGATAAAACAGTATGGCAATAACTTGGAGAGAAAGGACTCATTTCAGCTTACAACTCTCAGATCACACTCCATCATGAAGGGAGTCCAGATAGGAACTCAAGTCAGGAATCCAAATGTAGGAGTTGACTTGTTTGCCTTGGAGAAGCAATGCTTACCGGTTTGCTCTTCATTGGCTGCTCAACCTACACTCATATTATATCCTGGACTTCCATCCAGAAGTAGCATTATGAACAATGGGTTGGGATCCACACCTCAACCACTAATTAAGAAAAATACTCTGTAGTATTGCTATGGAGGTTATTTCTCAGTTGAGATTCCTTCTTCCCAAATGACTCTAGTGTGTGTTAACTTAATATGAAACTAGTTAACCTAGGCCTCATGCAATTTACCATTCTAGGCATGCTATATACCAGTGAGCTATAGCCTTCCCCTGTCTCTTACAAAACTGTCCCGTTTTGGAGGGAAAATAGCAAACCAGAGTTCCACCTGAAAGAGAGGGTGTGAATAGAGAGCCAGACTCTGATCAAGGCCTCTTGTTTATTAAACACAATGCAAGGTTTATATACAGAATCACACAGCAGCCTGCAAGGACTCCATCCACCTTTGTGTCCTGGGTAGGCTGTAAAGAAAGCATTCCCCTGATGAGCTCTCCTCCTGCAGGGTTCTTTTGAGTCTCTCCCAGGTAGGTAATTCACACATTCAGGTGTAGCAGAGCTCCCAAAGGCATAAACCACACAAAGGGCTCTCCCAGCTGGTGTGGGAGACTCCAAGGCTAATACAGTGGAGAGTGGCTTTTGCACTCACTGAGCCACAGGGCAGAAATATGGCTCCTAACACAAGACAATTATAGAAATAATGATTCCTTTTATGATGTTTTGGGCATGATGAACATTTCAATTTTAGTGTTTTTTCAGTTGCCTAAGAACAACTAGCTTTTGTTGGAGCAAACAACTTTCAGAGATCCCTCCAACCTCTTAATTGTTTTTATTTATATAATACGAACCCTTGAGTTGCATATAGATTTGTCCGAGTATTGGGAATAACAGTGACTATCAAGGTGGTTAAATATTGTATAAGATAGCACTATGCACATCATAGTGTTCCTGAATGAAAATTCTAGTGTCATGAATGGTTTTCCCTTTTACTCATTGTTGGCTAGGAATTCTGCCTAAAACCTGTACAATATCAAGACTGTTGACACTTCTACAGATATAAGCTAAACCTAAAAGGCAAATTTCTGTGCTGAAAATGTTGCCATTCGGCTGCAGGACATAAAACACCAGGCTGGAACTGAGTTAAAATCCCTTTCATGCTTGATCCACTCCAAGTCTAGTGCCAGAAGGTACAATGAAACATTCTGAAGAGGAACTATTATGTACAGTCCTATTTGTTTCTGGACCTTGTATACCATATGCTGTTGGACTTTGTGTACTATATGCCAAGTGTAAGTGCCTGTGGGTGGAATAGTGCTATGCAGGTAATGGTTGCCATCAACTGCTTCCTGATTTAATGGAACTGTGTCTTCATGGAAGAAAACGTATGTCTGATAGTATAATCCAAGGAAAAGCATAATAGCAGTGGCATTAATTGGGTCCGGTGGGTAGGCATCAACTTTATTTCTTTGTTTAATAGATGTCATGTGGCTGCCAAAGTTGCTTTCTTAACAATTGTGCTCACAGAAATAGTTTGCTGATGTTGTAACTCTGGCCATGAAGAAGGGGTATTTATTGTATGTATGTATGTGTGTACGTACGTACATATGTATGTATGTAAGCATGTATGTATATATGTATATATGTATGTACTATTGCAGAATGTAGTGGCTATTAGAAAGACTCATTATTAGATCAGCTCTAGAGTCTGAGTGACTGCTGGTTAATGATAAATACATTCTGGAAGATGCAGCTAAAAATATAAGAACTAGAGGATGGAGTAGACTTTTATGTAATTTTTTTCTTTGACCTGAAATATTCCTTTTTGAAATGAGGTAGAAGTGATATAAGATTTTGGAAATGAATACAATTAGGAAGGATTGGAAGTAAATAAAAGTTACTAGACCCAGAGAAGACACTAAAAGTTAGAAGTCTCACAAAGCCCCTCCCCAGAGTCACACAGGCAGCAATTGCTGCTGAGAGGAGGAAGCTGTGTGAGCATCTTAGGGGATGCACACTTAGGATACAGAACAGTGATTTTGATGTTTTTTTTTTTTTATGAAATCTATTACTTCAAGACATATTTGAAGAAACAAGCCTCTGGATTGCTACATTTTTCCCAATGAAATATGTTTAATAAATGTAAGAATACTGAAAAGCAGAAAACTGTAAATATTTTCTGATACAGTTTTAACATATAAACATATGTCTATAACCACAATTGAATGAAGAGAGGAAGAAAGAACAATATCATGGTATGATTTCTCCATTTACTGAAATAGGTATAATAAGAAGTTTAATTACTTTTAATTTCATCTAAAACTACACTTTAAAATATTTAAATATGTATATATATATATATATATATATATATATATATGTTGAAGGCCAAATAAAATGTCTAGTCAATATTTCTACAGACACAAACTTTGAAAATAATTACCTGTTCACAGTAATAATAATGCAAAATAATATAAAAAGGGTATCTTAGTTTGCTCCTCTGTCTCTGTAAGAAACACCATGAACAATGATAACTCCAGAGAAAAGGGTGAATTTTGGCTTGCACTCACGTAGCACTGGATCATCTAGAGAAGCTAAGGCTGGGACTCATTCTAGAAACATGGAGGCAGAAACTTGAGCTAGAATGCAGAGGACTCGGCCTCCTGGCTGGCTTGCTTTAACTCTCTCATCATGCTTCCTTACTAGAACTCAGGGCAGCTTGTACAGGCGTGGTACCATCCAAGGTAGTTCGGGCTCTCCCACATCAATCATTAATAAAGAAAATGCCCTACAAGCCAATTAATAGAGATAATTCTTCAACTGTCCATTTTTTTGTTGTTTTTGGTGACTAGTTTATGTAAATTTTACAAAAAATAACTAGTACAAAGAATAGCACATACAACCAGTGTATAGAAAGGACATCATATATGGTTAATTTAGAAGTACACAAACTGTGATAAAATAAACACAAAAAAAAGACTTGGCAGTTTTTCAGTTTTAGCTGAATAACAGTTGCTGTTAGAATAAGAAAATAGGTAAACAGTATGAGCAGGTTCTGTGCCACCTAAGTGTAAAGGGGTTTATGGAACACACTGCCTCAAAAAAAATGTTTTCAAATACACATAGTATTTGACTCAAAATGGCAGCTGACAGTGATACAACAAGGTTAAACAGTTTAACATAGTTAAAATTACCCAAATTATGTTAATTATACATAATCTAGCAGAAATTCATGACAGAAGGAACGTCATGGCTCTTGTGGCCTAGAAATACCACTATTTTTTTCACACATGCATCAGAAAATCTTTTTCTGCTTGCTTTCAATGGAACATGTGCAAAACTTCTGAGAGTGTCGGTCTCATTGGTAAATATATGACACCATGTGAAGGTTTCCCATTCACTGACTCAATACATTCTGGCCATACAGGAAATATAATGTAGATCTAAAATCTACCATGATAGGTACCTCATTAAATTTGTTTCTCATGCAAGTATTAAGTTTAAAAACAATGGTCTAGTTAAATGCAACTTAACATTCAATCACTGCCTCACTGGAAATAAACTTTAAACACAGATTATTTGTTGAGTTGGAGAAAGACAGGAAATAAAAATAGCAGCCTTATTCATAATAGCCAGAACCTGGAAACAGCCTAAATGTCCCTCAGTTGAAGAATGGATAAAGAAGCTGTGGTACATTTTCACTATGGAATACTACTCAGCTATTAAAAACAAGGAAATCCTGAAATTTGTGGACAAATGGATGGGACTAGAAATGATCATATTGAGTGAGTTAACCCAGAAACAGAAAGACTCACATGGTATATACTCACTTATAGTTGGGCACTAGCCCAAAAGGCACATCCCACGAAAGTCTTCACTTACCAGGAGATTGGGATAGATGTGAGGACAGCCTACTGAGACTCTAGGTAAGAGAAATATAGGAGATGGGGAAATAGAAGGACCCAGAGTATCCAAGAAACCTACAAGAAGAACATTGTGATGGGTGGATCGGGGCCCAGGAGGGTCTGCTCAAACTATTGCATTAACCAAGGGCAATACAATAGTAAACATCGAACCCCTACTGTGATCTACCCAATGGACAGGACATTCTCCACAGTTATGTAGAAAGCAGGAACTGACTCTGACATGAACTCTGGTGCCCAATAATTGACCACCTACCCTTGGTAGGGAAGCCTGAAGGAACTCAATGAAAGAATCAGCATGCTACCAAGATGAGACTTGATAGCCTATGACCATATAGTAGGGGAGGAGGTCCCCCTAGGGGAGAGGAATAGGGGAATATGGTGAAAGCAGGAGGAAGAAAAGAATGGGAGGATGCAAGTGACAGGATAATAATTGAGTTATAATATTAATAAATTAATAAAATTAAATTTAAAATAAGAAAATAGAAAATGTACAGTGGCTTAATTGCACTACAACATTCACATTTCTAATTTCACCAGTTAGTACAGGATTTCTTATCACTAAATTTCAGTTGATCTTAAGGAGTTAAATGTATTATTTGCCAAGGAGTGGCAGTGCATGCCTTTAATCCCAGCACTCAGATGGCAGAGAAGTGTAGATTTCTGAGTTTAAGTCCAGCCTTGTCTACAGAGTTAGTTCCAGGACACCCAAGACAATACAGAGAATGTTTGTCTGAAAGAAAAAAGGAACCCAAAATACTATATTGAAAATATAATAATTATTTACATTATTAAAAATCCATGCTTTATCAAAAATGCATTGAAGTGATGTCTACTTCTGAATTTTAAACTTGAATTTGACATAAGATTTTAAAAAAATAAGCAGAGTTGGAAAAAAGAAACCATTGCACTTTCATTATATGTACGTTATATGGAAGAAGTTGCTTTTATATTGCTTTGAGAAGGATAAAATCGCTCAATTTTTGAAAGGGTTTTTGAATTTTATAGGGAAATAAGCTGTTTTCTTAGAAGTTTCTATTATGGATTTTTCAGAACTAGTGTATATCCAGAAAATTCACTATTATTTTGTTAGCAAAATTTTTAATTTTTTAGAATATCATAATTCTAAACTGAGTATAGCATTTATAGAATTTCTACTCTCTCAAACCACCATCTCCTCCTAGGTACTCATAACACCTTTTCAAATGCCCGATCAAGTCTTTAATTCTTATCAATAATACACACAAAACCACTTAGGTATTAACATAGCCTGCTGAGTTTGTGTTGGTCAAGCACACATGTGTTTAGGGCTCATGGCTTAGGATTGTGTAGCTTCCCAGGCAGCTTGCCCCTGGAGAAGATTAATTCTTCTACTCTCAGCAGTTATTAATTGCCTGTGGGTCTGCGTCTTGGGGTAGGGTCTCATGAGATGCTCCCCATGTGTCCTGCAGTCAACTAGTATTGACAGTAGCAACATGATATTTAGGTAACAATATTGAGATTCAATATACATAACTTTCCTACATAAAAGTAACAAACCAACTCTCGGATCCCCTGGCTTTTACAATGTTTCTGACATTCTCTGAGCCTTTTTTGTATGGGCTGTCTTGGAAATGTACTAATTTGGTTTCTCATTCCATGCTCAGTCGTTTTCTGCATTTTTACCATGTATGGACTTCTGTAATTATTTTCTTTGGTGAGGAATGAGATATACAACTATCTGTCCTAGACCATTAGCCCCCAACCAATGCACTGATCAGGGACTACAGTGAATCTAAACCCAGACTTCCAACTGGAACTTCAGATCTGCGATCAGATAGTCCCAATCCTAAAACACAGAATGGCCTCAAGAATGAAAACAAAGCATATAACTCTGTCAGACTGTTATAATCAATGCCATCACTCTGACCCCACCATTCACTTTATTTAATCCAATAATATTAAATATTCAGATAAAAGGAGCAATAATTTCATTTCATATATTTCTATTTTCAATTTTATTATAAAGTTTTCTAATAAAAATCATATATGAAATTAACCAGGCAAAAAAGACGATACAATTCAATGAGCTCCTACACTTTTAGAGTAGCAATATTAAGTTTTAAATACAAAAAGTTTCAAGATAAAGTGATAAATTTTAATTACAAATATTGTGTTGGTTAACTTGAAATCAGCTTCTAAAACTTGTCAGGTATCTAGATTTGCAAATAAAGGTGGTATCTTCACATCATGAGCACTCTAGAGGATTAATAAATAATGCATGCAAAGCTTTTTATCATGATGCAGATTTAGACATTAATTAAATATAAAATATCATTGCTTAAAAGTTTATAAAAATTGTAGAAAGTGCAGAGGTAGGAAAAATAGAACATATTTTTCTACACTGTGCCCCAAATTATTTCTAAAATTTACCTGTCACTGTGAAACAAAATTTGAGAGATTCATAGCTTTAACTAATTACTATTCCTACTATTGGTCTCTATATCATTGAAAGAAAACATGTATACATTACAGAAGATATGATAAAAAATAACAGGCCTTAACCTTGGGGGGATTTAATACAACCTATAAACATATTATAGGATATTTAACTGTTTAAATTAGTGTTTAGTATAACTTACTAATTTAGGGAAGTTTAAATACTCCTACAAATAAGTTCACACCTTGTATTTTATTTCTGTGTTCACTCTTTTATTATCAAGTATGTGTTAGCTATGAAGTATAGACTCATTAAAACAGGAATTAGAAAGTCTTGAGTTGAAGATACATTGAAGTTGGGAATAGTGTCATTTGCTATGAGGCCTAGAGCTTAGGTGCAGTTTTCTTGTTCTTTCCCTCATATGTCATACCAGCACAAGTCATATGCAACATTTAGTTAGATGCACTAATTGTCTGATCCATCATATTGAAATTCATGGCTTTATTTAAAGAGAAGATGAGAAATCATTATTTA
Organism: Acomys minous; assembly: GCF_964271855.1. Taxonomy (NCBI): domain Eukaryota; kingdom Metazoa; phylum Chordata; class Mammalia; order Rodentia; family Muridae; genus Acomys; species Acomys minous. The sequence continues at coordinate 134,218,539 of NC_140483.1, forward strand.
ATAAATATCAAAGTGATGGTAATTATGTAAAATAGTCATTGGTGTCCATATTTGGACAAGCATATCATTTTCAACATTATCTCTTTACTTCCCAAGATTTATTTTTCTTTGCTAGGAGATTGTTAGCTTTACTCAAGAGGAAACTAAAGTCTTTGTCCAAGAGTTTTCCAAACTTTAAAGTCAGAACTATTGATGTTGCTTTGTAGCTTTATTGTGGTATTTCTAACATGAATAGAATATTCAACTAGGCGCTTTCACATCTGTGATCAACTAGGCACTTTCACATCTGTGATCTCAATTTTAAAAGTAGGATACTTTTCAGAATTTGTTTTACGGTAGCATCTTACACAGGCAATAACTTGTTGAATGAATTGTTCTAAAGTCGTATTAAAATAAGAACAAAAACAACAAAATATGATCAAAATAATAAATCACACAAGAAATTAACATTTTATTATAACTCATAATTTAAATTTGTTATTAATGTGATACTGAAAATGAGTTCTAAGAGGAAACAAATCAAGGCATGGTAATTCATCTATTGTGTGTATGTAAAGTGTAGTTCTTTTGATCACAGCCAGAATAATAAATTATAAAACAAAAGGAAGCATGTATCTTAGATAAAATACATTCTTTGTTAATATATTTGACATATATTAAAACTGAGTTAGAGTTCAAAGATTATATGTTTCTAAAATTGTATATCTTTAAAATTAAATGATAGATGTAAAATCTGTTTGTTTGGGGTTTTGTTTGTTTGTTTGTTTAAGCATTATCTCACTATATGAATCTGTCTTTACTGAAGTTTGCTATGTAGTGTAGGATGACCTCAAACTCAGAAAGATCCCCCTGCCTCTGCCTGATGAGTGCTGGGATTAAACCTGTTAATGGAGAGTAGCACTATTCCATGATAACAGAAGTACTGAGCAAATAGTTCCATGAAAAAAACATATGAAATAAACAAGTTTGCATTTCCATTAGCTTTTATATTCATTGAACAAAAATATGAACATTTAGTGGTAGGGGGCGTAGAGTAGTTAAAATGAAATTTATTCAGTGATGTGTAAACTCAGCCTGGCCACTTAGCTTTAGTATCTTTCACTTACTAAAACCATCCCAGGATCCTGAGATTCTTTGAAGGCTTCTTCAGCTATCATGCTCAGGATCATACTGTGGAAACCTTGTGAATAACACAGAGTGAGACACTCATTTACTCAGTGTCCTGGGGAGATTCCAAGATAGACTTTAATTCTGTTGTCTTAGTTACGGTTTCTAATTTTTTGTGAAGAAACATCATGACTATAGCAACTCTTATAAAAGAAAACATTTAACTTGGGCTGCCTTACAGCTTCAGGGGTTTAATTATTTCATTATCACCATGGTGAGAAGCACGGTAGCATGCAGGCAAACGTGGTGCTGGAGAAGGGGTGTGAGAGTTCTATATGTTGGTTTCTAGGCAGCAGGAATAGACAGTCACATTAGGCCTGGCTTGAGCATATGACATCTAAAAGCCCTGCAGCACTGACATACCTCCTCGAATAAATCCACACCTACTCCAACAAGATCATGTCTCCTAATAGTGCTACTCCCTATGGCCAAGCATTCAAACACATAAGTCTATGAGGAACATTCCCACTCAAACTGCCACACTCTTTTATTGTAATCCTTTAAAATACAGATATTTGGTTATCGTAAGAATACATGTTATGTATTCAGAAGATTATTCAATTGCATTACCTTTTAATAATCATGATGACAAATGACATAATGTCTAGAGGAATTCATCTGTGCTGACTGGGCATCATAAAAATAGTTGTTTCATCCTAAGGTGGAGATAATTAACATGCATATTTGGACAATTAGAGTAAGGTAGGTCAGTGCTTTCTTTCAGCTTTGTTTTTAGGATTTCTAAGTCTGTGCAGATAGTCCCTGGAAACAGAGAGCACCCAACAAACAAGGGCATGCTTTCAACACAGCAGTAGCTCTAACTGTGGGATTTACCACAGGGGTTCCCTCCTGGGTAATTTGAGTACCTTGTGAAGGGTTCACAGTTATTTGTGTGGATGTTCCCTGTGAAATGCTCCCTTTTCGTTATTTTCCCACTATTCCACTAAACTAGTGCTCTGCAGGCTTCCAGTGCATAAAGAGTTGTATTTTTTTAAAAAAAATATATATCTATTATATTTGGAAACAATTTATATAACTATGACTTATTTTAGACAAATTATCTCAGAGATTATTATGTTCCTAATAACAAAGCCCAGGCAAAATTTTAATACAGAAATTTGAATCACTATTATTTTCTCTGGACCAAATATCAATAATAATAAAAAGACACCCTGATAACTGCCAAAAAAAATCTTCAGCCTGCAAGTAGTAACTTAATTTCCATGTAGCTTGAGGGGTGGGGGTTGCAGAGGGAGTGTGAGAAGTTCATTATTATCCCTCAGAAAAAATGGGGGCATGCTAAGAAGAAAGCAGTATCTTTCCTACTGGGATTTCTCTTGGACTACATGATTTGCATGAAGGGCACTACATCAAACACAGTGGGTGCCCTTTTTCAAATATTAATGTGAAGCTTGTTTTAAGTTCTCTCTTGACTTTGTGCCACCTTCTATCAAAGGAACTTAAAAGTAGGACTTGGGGGTGGGAGAACTCTTCCAACTGTTTTAGCACTTAGGAGAATTCTTTCTGCGTTTGATCAGTGTGCTTCAGATTTGTAATAATTTTATACATATGCATTTTCCAGGTTGCTCATTGCTCAAGATATCAGTCTCTTATATGCTTTATTTCTGTGTGATATGCTTAGATATTCTGAACCAAGAAGAGTTAAGAGACTGGTAGAAAAATTAAATGCAGAAACAATAAATCCACGGATAGCTATATGAATTATTTTAGGGGGGGATTCTTAGATGCTGTTATAAATAAAATTCTGAGCTACTTAACTAGTGTCTTTTAATCTCCAACTTTCTGTCATGAGTAAAATGATTCTAATTTGGAAACCAGTATAGAGATGAGTCTGACAAAAGGCACATATGCAGAAAGTAGGGTACAGGCCATGGTATGTGATCAGTTAGTTGGTCTGCTGTGTAAATCTGGATTTGCCTCTGCCTGTGTGGGTCAAACCACAATTTGATCTTGCTATTTCCTTCCTAATTATTTAGTGCTTCAGCCTGATAGATCATATCTAGATATGTTTGGGCATTATTAATTTTAAGAATTAAAATATGAAATATTGATAGCCTCATATCAATTTATGCATATTTTTAAAACAGAAATTAATATGAGATTTAATTTGAAAACTACTTCTTAAAAATTTAGAATCTGCCTGTGAGGTGTGAGTGTTGAAATGTTTTGAAAGCATGATTTTCTTAATAATGATTGATCATTTTGCCAGCCTTGTGATTCTAACTATTTTCACTTTTGGATGTTTTATGTCCTATTCCATTTTGCTTTCTTCTTCCTAAAATGTTATATCAACAAAGTACAATTAGTTTATTTATTGATATTGAGAATATGCTCATGACTTTAATATATTCAATATCGATAGAAAAAGTCTAACTGTTAAAAACAAAGCTAGAATCTGTTTTGACTGAATAATAAGACAATCATTGAGGATAATCCTTGTGATCTCGATGGTGACATCCATAGTAAATCCCTTTGCTTTGTAGTCTAGAGAATCCTTTATTTACTGAATTTACCCTACAGCTTAAATGTAGTACATTTTTAAATAGCCACATTCACAAGAGAAGCCCTTGCAGATTACTGTACCTGCTTATTCTTCCCATGTGAACTGTAGAAAGAGGCAGTCTTCTGCATGCCAGGCCACTCTCACCAGAAAGTGATCATGCTGGTTATAGGTTATAGATACACAACAGCAATCAGATTAGCAGTAGAAAAAATAAATTTGTTGTTTAAATAATCTAAGTCTTACTATATTGTTGTTGAAACTACTGTCTTACCCTCTAGTCTACAAAATTTTACTAATATTTACATATTTACACCATTCTTTGTGTTATTCCTATTAGGGTTATACAAATAGCATGTGAATTAAACTAGCAGTCTATTGTTCAGACTGTGTCTTTAGGTTTCTATTGCAGCAATGAAACCATGTGACCAAAAAGCTAACTGGGGAGGAAGGGGTTTATTCATCCTAAAATTCTACATTGCTGTTCATCACCAAAGCAAGTCAGGACAAGAACTCAAACAGGGCAGAAACATGGAGGCAAGAGCTGATGCAGAGGCCATGGAGGAGTGCTCCTTATTGCTTTCCTTTCCCTGCCTTTCTCAGCCTGCTTTCTTATAGAAGCCAGAACCACAATGCACTGGGCCCTCCCTCATAGATTTCTCATTGGGAAAATGCTTTACAGCTGAAGCTCATCGAATCATTTTCTAAATTGAGGATCCCTCTTTGCAGATGAGTCTCACTTGTCTCAAGTTGACACAAAACCATTCGCTACATGTTTGATTTCTGTTTTCATGAAAAACTGCCATGACCAAAATTATTTAGGAGAAAAAAAGAAGTTATTCTACTTCACAATATCAGGAGATAATCCAACATTCAGAAAAAAATCATAGCAGTAACCTGAAGCAGGTCACATCACATCTACATTTAATAGAGGAAAGCAACAAACACATGCATGACCACTTTGCTTGGTTGCCTGATTGTGTTTAGCTCAATTTCTCTATTCTTGTATTGCTCACAAACCCTTGCCCAGGGAATGGTGCTGCCCACAGTGGGTGGGTCTTTCCAAATCAGCTAACAATCAATACAATTTTCCTACAGGTATAAATACAGACCAAGAAAAACAGAAAACTCTTCATTAAGATTATCTTCTCAGTTGTTCCTAGGTGTTGTTGAGAATTGAAGCTAACCACTGCTAACATAAACGATCTTGTTCAGTTGGATTACAGAAGTACAGGGGTTCATAATCTGGGATATAAAAAATTTAATGCTATGCCTGCTACCATATATCTCCCCTGCATTAATAAATTGTTCATCTTCATATCTCCTAATACATATCTTACTTAAAATAGATGCATTTTATTTGAAATTATACAGATTTCACAATGTACTGCTTATTATAATGAATTGTTTTACTTTTTTTCTTTTGCAGATTATATTACATTATTTTTACCTTCACTTTCCTCCCTCCAAATTCTTCCATATAACCTTCCCCATTGGCCTTCAAATTCATAGCACGATTTTCATGAATTGTTATTTTATTCATATATGTACCATACATACATGTTGCTAAATGTTAATGCTCAGTAAATTTACTAGTACACATATGCATGTTTTCAGGCCTGACCATTTGGCACTGTACAACTAATTTTTATGCTCTTCCCTTGGAAAGAACACCTCTCCTATTCCTAGTGTACCTTAGTTGCATACAGGTCTTTGTGAAGGCTTGTGCACTCATGGGTTTTTCCCCATCCACTTGCCTAATGGATGCATTAATCTTCTCATACCCCTAGTAAGATTCATTTTAGACTTATAATCTCTAGAACCATATTTTGTGGCATAAGATAACACCGAAGTAAGAGAAGTTGTAAGGGATAAACTACTATATTTCACAATTATACAAGTCTTTCTCAGGAAACATCTTAACATGAGAAGGTAGGAGAGGCATAGGAAGAGACCAGGAAAATTTGGACAGAGTTAGAACTGCTACTAATGTTGTCTTGGAATATGAAAGAAAACAATATTCCTATGACCTTGACAGTGAAGAGAAGTGAAAGAATAAGGGAGAATGAGTTACTTCCTACAAGGAAATTTACTAGCTCAATACTATAATTTAGTCTAGTGAGTGCCATTCCTCAGCAAAATAGATATATTTATTTTTTCATTATCTATACATTTACTGTTATAGCTAAGGGTTTTATCTATTTGCTCCTTTGTGTATTCTTTGTTTCTGTGGAGGCATGCCTTTCTTTACTTTGGGATGTAATTTTCAAAGCTCTGTTTTTAGGTCATGATGCTACATTATTGTTAAAATATCCTTTAGAAATAACCACCATAAATGCTGGAAGCAGTATATAGGTATTGTAAGTTCTAGGGCTTACTTGGAGGTTAGAAATTAAACCGGGCCAATTGGAGAGTCTACAGTAAAATTTGAGCTATAGCAGTTCTGTTGAGAGCAATCTGACAATTTATAACTTCATCAGAAATAAGATCAGTACAGTTATAGTTGCCAGGATACAACGGTGGTTCCAAACTTTACAGTGTATACAAGATTAATGTCTAAGACCACTTGTCCTGTCAAGCTTCCATGCTTCTTTGACTTCTAAGGTACCAGACAGAGAAACTCAATGAGGCTTGAATGCTTCACATCCTGAGTAATTGAGTTGGTCTCTCAGGAACTGGAAGGCACGTTGTGGCCCAGAAGCCATGGGTTCTAATTTGAAAAACCTATGACAAATTCCTTTCAAGGAAGCTAGGTAAAGCCAACTTCATGATTCCTCATGGATATTGCTTGACATTTGTCTGTAGTATTGCCTGGTGTGTGTGTGTGTGTGTGTGTGTGTGTGTGTGTGTGTGTGTGTGTGTGTATGTGTGTTTCTGGGTCACTTGGAGATATTAGTGTCTCAACCAGTGTAAAACTCTATTTAAAATGTCTATGACCTGTCTCTTATTTCTTCCCCGTGAGATTTTTTTTTGTCCTATTTAATAAAAGAAAGAGTGGAGTTTGTTGTTAAGAAAACAAACACAGATACAGTCAGTCAGATATCAGGACAACAAAATCAGAAGAGCAACAAATGGGCCTGAAACCCTAAGCTACAGTTAGATGGAAGAGATAGGGAAAGAAGTGAAGAATTCAAACTTGGACTGATTCTTGATCAAATTAATCCAAGAAGATGTAGTTTGTTTATTTCCTTAGTTTGAAAATTAGACATTTTTGTGCCTATGAGGTTATCAATAATGAATTTAGTTGACAAAGAATACCTGGTTTCTGTCATCGATCTGACATTCTTCTCTTTCATCTATGCCTATAATGTGAAATTTTGGTCTTTTAATAGTATCCCACTGGTCCAGCTTGTTTCTTGCATTTTTGTTCACATTCTTTACTATGTAGTCTACATCTTCTACTTAATTTTCAATTCCTAGTCATCTATCTTCTACTTAACCAATTCTACTAGTAAAACATATCCAGGAGTTTTAAATTTGGTAAATGAGATTTTTTAAAAATTCCATCTTCATTCAGCTTGAGCGTCCTCAATTCTTACCTATTCAGTGTATTTGATTTTCACATGCTAGATTGTCCTCATCATCTTATTGAGACTTGTGTTTATGTTTTCAGGGTATCCACTCAACATTTATTGCCCGTAAGTTCACTGAACTATTGTTTGTGACTTTTTAAAACATTTTTAATTCCTAGATTAAGTTTGTGATTGATTTTTTAATTTCTATGTCCTTTGTTCAATCACAATAATCTCATTGAAAAAAATTTTCTGAACTGGGGGATCCAAGATGGCGGTGCCTAACACACACCTGGTTTGAGCAGTAGGCCAGATGCGACCTTTCAGCAACCCAAGGACTGATCTGAGATCCATACAATAACCAACAGGTGAGAGGGCTCCTAAGAGTGTGGACTGTGGTCATGGTAAAGACGTGAGTAACCATGGGTCTGAAGGCTAGAGCCACACATCTGGCAGGCAAGCAGCCACCAAGATCCTTGGCATACGCTCATCTGCAGTGGCTGGTGCGCAGTGTCTGATTTCCCAGGGCACAGAAACAGCTTCTGTCCCCCAAAACCCCAAAAACCTCAGATTAGAACGCTAGTGGATCTGTCCACAGACCACCTAGAAAACCCATCCATAAATCCAGTGGACAAACAACTACCAGAGTTTGGAGTTCTTGGGTGCATGTACACTCGCCAGTGGCTAGCAGCCTCTGCTTTCACAAGGCGCAGAAACAGCCTCTGCTCCCTAAAACTCTACGGTCGGTGAATTAGAGACCAAAGCAGACCCCACAAATTAGAACACAAGTGGATCTGCCTACAGACCAATTAGAGAACCCACCAATAACACCTGTGGAACAACCAACCACTGAAGTTCCCAGGTGAGTGGGACTCCCTAGGCTGGTAGACAGACAGCATCTTATTTCCCTGGGCAAAGAAATAGCCTTTGCTCCCTAAAACACCAATGTCTGTGAGTCCTAGTCGTGAACAGATGCCACAGACTAGAACACAAGTGGACCTGTCCACAGACCACCCAGAAAACTCTGGGTGCCAAACTATCCGACAACCACAAGCTCCACACAGAGACATTACAATGGGAAGAAGTCAGCACAAGAACACAAATAACAAACCCCAGGTCCATTGGATACCTCGGGAAATGGCAGTCCCAGCACCACAACAAGCCCAGGAGATACTATCACAGACAAGATAAACATTACCTTAGAATAAAGGGCTGGAAAAAGATTTTCCAAGCAAACGGACCAATGAAACAAGATTGAGTAGTCATTTTAGAATCTGATAAAATAGATTTTCACCAAATCTAATCAAAAGAGATGGAGAAGGACACTTTATACTCATCAAAGGAAAAGTACGCCAAGATAATGTCTCACTTCTGAACATCTATACACCAAATACAGGAGCAACCACATTCATAAAAGAAACATTATTAAAGTTTAAATCGCATATCAAACTCCACACTTTAATAGGGAGAGACTTCAACAGCAGACTCTCACCAATAGATAGATGATTGCAGCTAAAACTAAATGGAGAAATAACATAACTTTTTCACCCAAACACGTAGGAATTCTGTAGAACTAGGAGATTTGGGTGGAAAGACCACAGTATCTTGTCCTTTCATGTTGTTTGAATTTTATGAGGAGATTTGAGCATGTGGACTTCTTGAATTGACTTTGTGTCTGATATGGACACAGCAGGTTGTCCTGGCACAAAACATTCACCTGGCCCCAATATGGAGGTTGAGCACATGGTTAACATTCTCTTTTGGGGCTCTTTCTAATTCATGGGTAAATTTGGGGATTGTAGAGGATGTAGGTAAAATAGTATAAGATGTATGCACTTTGGAGGCTGGTCCAGAGAACAAGATATGTAAAAGTTTGATTATTACTTAATAAACTTAAAGCTAATCAGCTTGTTAAGTGTATCAATCATTAATTAACTTTTTATTTACATATATAATTATGAGCTAGTAAAATGGCTATTGGAGTAAGGTGTTTGCTACTAAGCCAGCAGAGTTTCATTTTTGCAACTGAGGAGTTAGAACCAGAGAACCCACTGATTCACCTTTGCAGGTGCCATGCTGCAAACATAGGCATATATACATACATACATATGTACACACACATACACACATTCATTACAGTAGAATATATAGAATAAAATATATAGTATATATACTATAATATATAGTAAATATTATGTAAAGTAGAATATATATAAACATATACTCTTTTAAAGGTAAAATATAAAATTAAAATTGGATATAAACAATGGGTGTAATTTTTAAAACTAAAATTTCTCTGATTCTGTTATTTTTACTATACCTATATACTCATGGATATAATAGTATTTCTACAAATAAATTGGGCAGAACTGTTCCATGAAGAATTATTTATAACACTCACAAATTAAAAACAATTACTTTACCATCGATGAGCTAATGAATATAAATGATTGTATATCATAAATTTGTGAGTGCAGTAAAAGGGATTGTATTAAAACATTTCAAAGCATTAGTGAAATTACTTGAGAATTGTCTTTCAATAAATTGTTGTCTGGAATTTTAACCTAGCAGCATGGCTGTTCTGATCACATCGAAAGAATACAGACACACCTTTAGCATACACCTTTAATCACAGCAATGAAGGTAGGGTTAGTTTACAGAAAAAAACATCCATGTTTGAAAGCGACATCCAATTGAGGGACATGTAACCTTGTGAATCAGAGAAAGATTTGACACATGAGTCAGAGACAGGATATACCCAATTTTCACAAGAAGAGACAGGAAGTAAGAGTTATTTAATAGCACTACAGTAGAATTGAGGGGGTAGATTAGGGTACAGTGGAGAGAGTGAGTCGACAATACAGTAGAGGACAGTAGAGTGCTCAGTAGAGACGGCAGTCCAGTCCAGTACCATCTGTTCAGTGCAGTTCTGTTGAGTGCAGTTGAGTTCAGTTGAGTTTTTATTGTTTAGTGCAGTTCAGTTCATGGGGTTCAGAGGCAGAGTAAATCAGAAGCCCAGAGAAGCCAGAAAGAATCAGTCAGTTTGGAACGGAGTTTGAGCCAGAATAGCTGAGTTGAGCCACAGTACAGAAATAGAAAGGGTGAGCTTATTCAGCAGTAAGACTGAGATAACAATTGCATGAGGTGAATAATAACAACAATCATAAATTATACAAGATATAAAATAAAATTTTATATCACTAATATGAACACTTTTCTTATATTAGTTATATCTTAATGTCAATACATTAAAATCACTTAACATTTAATTAGAAATAATTAATGACTACTAGTAAATGGTCACTAAGTGAAAATAATATTATTTAGCTCATTTTCTTCTTCAAAAATACTTCTAAAAAACCAACTGAAACAAATTTTGCATAAACTACATGCTAGAAAAGTATAATGGTTATCCTCTTAGAATTCAAAATACAATGTGATGGGCAGAAGCAGCTTCATGATTACATCCTCTTCAATTTTAAAATATCTTATGAAAGGAAGGAAGACACAGCTCATTGGCCTTTGCTGAGGCTATTTTTAAAGGCTATTTCCTTATAGTTAAAGCCTTAGTGTATTATAGACACAATTTGTTGATTAATTATTTTTGTCCACTCTCTGACATGAACTCTGGTGGCCCCAATTTGATCACTTCCCCTTGGTGGGGAGGCCGTGTAGGCACAAAAAGGAAGGGAAAGCAGGCTATCTGGGTAAGACCTGATAAGCTGTGGTCATGTGGTAGGGAAGAGGTCTCCTTCTATCAGAGGTCTTGTGGAGAGGAACAGGGTGAAAGAGGGAGAATGGGTGGGAATGGGAAGATGCAAGTGTGATGTAATCTGAATAAATTATAAAAAAAAAAGTAAAAAAAATAGAGCATATGGATTCTCCTGGACTCTCTCTAGGAGAGTGGCCACTGCACTATGATACAGTTTTGAGGCATAAAGCAGGCTGACCACCTCCCTTACCCCAACCTCAACCCCTACCCTCACCCTGTCCAAGGCTGGGGAGCAGCTCTGCCTGGCAAGTTTTCCTGGGGCCTGGAGAAGAAGGATGACATACAAGAATTCAATGTTACTAGTTATCAAGGAAGTTCAAATTTCAAAATAATTTGAAAAATCATGTCACCCAAGTCAGAATGTCTATTGTGATCAAATCTGATCACATATGTTTGAGATGATATGGCGAGAAAATAAACATTCAGGTGAAGGTGGCACATACTTTAAATCACAGCAGTGGGGAGGCAGATGCAGGCAAACCTTTGAGTCCTAGTCCAGCCTCCTCTACAAGGCAAGTACCAAGACATTCATATGTACACAAACAAACACAAAAACGTTACACTTTGTTGGTGAGGATGCAAAGTCTTGCAATTATTAAGTTTTGAGATTTCTCAAAAGATTAAAAATAGAACTACAATATGACCCCATAATCTCCACTTGGCCATATACCCTGTGAAGAACATAACTTACCATAGTAATGTATATTTATTTACACAATTATTTACCATAGATAAGAATTAGAAAACTAGTTTTTCATCAGCAGAATAAATAAAATAAAATACTATTCATTCCTAAAGAATGAAAAAATTCCAGGAAAATGGATGGACTTAAATAGTGTGAGTAGTAACCAAGGTCAACATATCTCACATATAAAGAAATAAATAAATCACATGTTGTCCCTCATATTTTCAATCTCACCAATAATACATGTAAAGATATATATATATATATATATATATATATATATATATATATATATATATCATGCAGAAAAGAGAACAGTTAATCCAAAATAATAGGAGATGAGAAAGGACTAAATGCATGTGATATATATGATTTATAAATGATCATTTAAAGCTAATAATTTATCTAGTTATAATTTTTATCATGGATTTTCATTTCTTGCTGTTTGTAAGTACCTCAATACTACACTCAATAGTACACATTTATCCTCAGGAAGTGTATAATGGTTATAGTATACTAGTTGTCAACGTTGTGCTTTGTTTTATCATATCAGTTAGATTGAGAAGGAATTGTGACTGTGAAACATAATGAAGTTACACATGGGACAAAGAAGTCATACTGTCACCCACTGAACACAACTGGATTAGGAAACATTATAGTCAATTTTCAGTGTATCCCATGGCACAGGGACATATATGGAGACAGAAACTTGGATTGTTGACTGCATCTTTAAAATATATATGTAAATAGAAAAGACTTGCTGATCCATTTTGTACTTTCCCTGAAAAGGATGCTACTTAAACATGGTAGGTCTGTGTGACCCTCAGCTTACTTAGGAGTGAGATACAAATATTAAGTGGAATCTTTTACTTGAAATATGAATGCCTTATTTTATTCCTCAAATTTCAACTATTCAATTATTTCACCTTCTGCTGAAAGCAGTTTCTGGGGCTAAAACCTTAGGACATCCAATTAGAAGTGCAGCTATTGTGATATTCCAACTTACAGTATCTAAGCCATCTCAACAATCTTTAATTCTAAAACTGTTAAGAAAAATCACTGCATGTAATTAACTTAGACAGAACATGCCACAAGAAAATGTTTATCTTTTCTTCTCCTTTCAACTAAAAATATTAAGCTTGAAATCTAGTATTTTATCTAACTTTGAATTATTTTATAAACAACGTAAATTTGATGTAAACCTAGGAATGTAAATTGTTAATAATGGTACCCTCCAGAAAGAGTGACAGGTAAAGTGAAAGGGGATGTTGTTATGATTTTGGATTACTAAAAAATGTTATACCAGCCATTCATTTTAGAACGAAGAAAAATTAAATTTAAAATATTCACAATAAATGTTCTATATGAAATGCTGTGAAACTCTAGTCTAAATATCAAAGTATGTATGGAGAAATGCAACTCTCAACCTAGTTGAATCACTTAGTTGCAATATTCTGACACAAAAAAGGAACAGTTAACAAGTCTGCCAAGAAAGAAGCTAGGAAACACATATGAATTTATTTCTTGTCAAAGGCACAATGTGGTAGGAGCCAAAGCACTAAAGATGTTGCTTTGAGGTGAGTCACTAATATGGAGTATGACTTCAATTTCTTGTTACCTTACAAGGAGTTCAGAAAATATACCCATCAAAAGTTAACACAGTATATAAATATCATTTCTTTATCTTTCCTTTTGTAATATGCCTATTTTCTGGATTTAGATCCAATTTGGAACATCTATGCAGCAATTGAGTTGACAGTTGTGGCCCATGAGCATCCCTCTTTCATCCACATGTCCAGTTTAGTCAGGATTGCTGATTGTTTTCGTTCAATTCTTTTGGCATTCAGCAGAGGATCCGTTGCACTCTCCATTAATGGACCTCAAAACCATTTGGAAAAGCAGTTTGATTTGTGGAAGCACAAGCTTCAGGTACAAATTAATCGATGCTTTTAGACTAAAAAAAAAAGCAATGACAGGTGGTAGACAATGTGAAATGATTTAATTCAGCCACATTGTTAAATGTATTTTTCATGTGGTACATCAGAATGATTTTGTTTTGACTTATATTGGTCTCTAAAGCATTTATTTGAGAAATTCTGCAGCAAATGCTATGATAAAGATCAAAGACATGGTTTTAAATTGAAAGCTTTCTACCATGGTAGTATTTTCATAGTAGGAAAATCTGAAAAACTGTAAATATTAATTTAAAAGAAATGTGTACATTTATAAACTTTCTGTATTCAAATGTCTGTTGATGTCTGCTGTTAGTAGAATAGCTTTAAAACTGTGCAATATACTATGTAAAAATTTTAGTCCAAAATGAAAAACTTAAATGTTACTCTTCTAATCCACTTCCTGAATAGTATGTCTTTTCTTTTTTTTTCTCCTTTATTAATTTATTCTTGTTACATCTCAATGGTTATCCCATCCCTTGTATCCTCCCATTCTTCCCTCCCTCCAATTTTCTCCTTATTCCCCTCCCCTATGACTGTTCCTGAGGGGGATTACCTCCCCCTGTATATGCTCATAGGGTATCAAGTCTTTTCAAGTTGAAAGAAATCTCACTCTGTGATTGCTGGTATTTTCAACTTGACTGAAAATAGAATTGCCTAGTGATGGACCATGGAGGATAATCAACCATTACGTTCATTGAGGTACAAAGACCTGCATATTTTGGCTGATACCATTCCCTGTCTGGGATAATAAACTTTATTCATTTCTCTGTTTATGATTTTGGATATGATATGACCACTGAGTTCAAGGTCCTGTTGCCTTGCTTCTTAACATCATAGACCACAACTCGAATTGTTGACCGAAATGAGACTTTTCCCCCTTAACTTACTTTTCTTAGGCTATTTTATCACAGCAATTGGGGGAAAATCTAAGCCACTTACTAATTACATTAAACCAATGAACCAAACAACAAGTAATCATACCACAAAATCAATATTTGTATTTCTTTTTTTATTAATTTATTCTTGTTACATCACAATGGTTATCCCATCCCTTGTATCCTCACATTCCTCTCTCCCTCCGATTTTCCCTTTACTCCCCTCCCCTATGACTGTGACTGAGGGGGATTTCCTCCCACTGTATATGCTCATAGGGTATCAAGTCTCTTCTTGGTAGCCTGCTATCCTTCCTCTGTGTGCCACCAGGTCACCCCCTCCAGGGGACATGGTCAAATATAAGGCACCAGAGTACATGTGAAAGTCAGACCCAGCTCTCTACTCAACTATGGAGAATGTTCTGTCCATTGGCTAGATCTGGGTAGGGGTTTGAAGTTTATGGCCTGTATTGTCCTTGGCAGGTGCCGTAGTTTGAGCGGGATCTATTTCTTTTTTTTTCCTCCTTTATTAATTTATTCTTGTTACATCTCAATGGTTATCCCATCCCTTGTATCCTCCCATTCTTCCCTCCCTCCCATTTTCCCCTTATTTCCCTCCCCTATGACTGTTCCTGAGGGGGATTACCTCCCCCTCTATATGATCATAGGGTATCAAGTCTCTTCTTGGTAACCTGCTGTCCTTCCTCTGATTGCCACCAGGTCTCCCCGTCCAGGGGACATGGTTAAAGGTGAGGCACCAGAGTATGTGAGAAAGTCATATCCCACTCTCCACTCTACTGTGGAGAGTGTTCTGTCCATTGGCTAGATCTGGGTAGGGGTTTAAGGTTTACCGCCTGTATTGTCCTTGGCTGGTGCCTTAGTTTGAGCGGGACCCCTGTGCCCAAATCTGCCTATCATAATGTTCTACTTGTAGGCTTCTAGGACCCTCTGGGTCCTTCTACTTTGCCTTTCTCCCATGATTCTCTATTTCTATAGAGGCAGGCACACACCTCTCACACATTTCAGTACTAAAAGCTGACCCCAACTTTGAAGCTTGTTTGGGCTACATAAGAACTTCCAAACCCCCTTCTATAACTAAGTGAGATGACCTACTATCCCAATTAATAGTAACATAATATTTCTATGAGCAAAAAGAAATATTAAAATTTCTGCTGACTTAGGTTAAGAATAAATGCACAACAGGCATTATTGAACTAAATTTTAACAATTCAATAGGGCTCAATAATTGATAAAACATTTTAATTATTTTTGATAGTTCATCTCTGGATTCTTTGTATTTAAGCAAAAGTTATGTGGTCTGAAAAGATGAAGAAATTGATTTGGGAACAGGATCAAAAGAACTATAAAAAGTAGTGAAGTTAAGGGACATGACATGGGAATATGGTTATTAAATATATAGCCATGGCCACTACACTTAATATTCAATTTAAATCTTGTAATAAAATTGTTTTATTTTCTATTTTACCTATTTTTCTAGAATACTCTTTCCAGAATTACATGGTACTTGTATATATTCCTCATTGACTAAAACATCTTATGTGTAATTATATAAAATTCTGGCTGGTGAAATGTTAATCATCACATTAACTGCAGAGAATTGTATGGACATCCCTCAAGGAACAAAAGAGTATATCTATTGAATGGCTTAATTATTTCACTTATAAGTATAAAACCAAAGGAAATTATACTAGTATACTCAAGAGACCCATACATGCCTATATTTGTTACTGCACCACACAGAGTAGTTAGACAGAAACAAAGCCAAGACAACCATCAATGGATGAATGCATAAATAAAACATACTACACATAGACTAAACACTAGAATTTAGCCCTGAAAACCAAATTCTGTTTTCTGTTGGAAGATGAATAAATTGGAAAATAATCTGAATAAACTAGAACAGAGAAGCAAATATCATGTTTGTTCTAATCCATATAGAGATGTTAAAATAAATTTTAGTAACCCATGTCTGTAAGTGGAGCAGATTGCAAAGCTGAGATGAGGATTTCTTGAACCCTGGAATTTTACTATCAGCCTGGATAGACTAAGTCACAAGCCATTGAAAAAAAAAAGTTAGTACACTGTATAATAATGTTTTCAAGGACTGATAGCTGATGAATTAGATAGATAAAATTGGCTAATGGGTATCTAACAATGTAATAAGTTATATTTATTTAAATTATAAAACACCTGTAATAAATTGTATTGAATATAAGATATGAGATTTAGACATCTGGGTTTATGTTCTTCCTTGGATTTTTTGTTAACTATTATGACAAGTGAAATAGTTGATGTGTTCAAGTAGGGTTGGATTGTTGTAAAGTTGATGTGTGTATTTCAGTAATCTATAATCTATAACCAATCCTAGAGCTCAGAGTCATTGATGCAGATTCTGCACTACTTCCAGTATAGAATATTAGCTGTAAGAAAGATCACAGTAGCTGGATAGCCTCACTATGTAGTACCTATATTAGCGATTTACAACGGAGGATTCTAATTTCAATAACTTAGAGTGAGCTTCTGATACACATGCATGCAATTGAACAGTGAAATTCTCTGTTCCTTCATTGATGATGTCTTGCGTGAGTTTGTCTCAAGTCATTGCTATTTATAGAAATGATTAAGAGCTCTTAGCTTCAGCAATATTTCCTGTTGATGTTGTTTGGCAGGTGGAAGGTCATAAATCATTTCTAGTTGTTTTAATAAACTTCTGCTGGTCTCTGCACTCTGATTCAAATTTTATTCTTGTTTTAGTTTTATATATTTATTATTTAAAACTATTTTAATTTTAATATGTTTTGATCATATTTTTCAGATTTCTATGTCCCTAAAGATCCTCCACACCTTCTTATCAAGAGAATATACATTTTATTCAAAAATCAAAATGCCAAACAACAATGAAATCCCTCAGAACCAGTAAAATAAAATAAATCACTTTACCACCCCCCCCAAAGAACCCCACAAAATTTCAATGAAATTAAAGGACACAAGAAAATTGTAGATTTCAGTGTATGTTGGCCAAATACCCCTGAACATGAAGTGGGTTATTTCTCTATTGGGGAAGTCTAATTTTCCTTCTCCCAGGAGGTATAAGTGACAGTTCAGTTGTTATCTTTTACCCTAGGGGCTAGGTATTCATTCATTTATTATTTATTTTAAAACACAACAAGATAAATTATAATAAAACAAAACTATCACATTAAAGTTGTACAAGACCATCAGAAGAGAAATAACCCAAAAAAGGCCCTAGAATCCCACTTGTTTACACTCATAAACCACATAAAATCACTAAACTAGAATCCATAATCTATGGTAAGAGAACCTGATACAAACTTGGCCAGGTTTTGTGCATGATGTTTCAGTCTCTGTGAATGTATATGAGTTTCGATTTAGAGGGGTCTTGTTTTTATTTATACTCCAAACTTTCTGGCTCTTAAATTTTCCCTGTGTCCTTCTCTAAGGGGTTCCTTGAATTATGAAAGGAAGGGATTTGATGGAGAGATTTCTCACTTATAGCTGAGTGTTTCAAAGTCTCTTACACTATACTATCTGACTGGCTGTATGTCTCTATATTTTTCCATCTGTTGAAGATGAAGTTGTTTTCTGATGATGGCTGAAAAACCAATGATGCTTGAGTGCTGCAGAATCATTTTATCATTACAATTAAACATTTTTAAACCCTTACTTGGTTTTACTCTAGGTCCCTGGGTGATCTAATCTCAGGTTCTTGGGCACCCAGGCAATGTCAGCTCTAGGTTCCAACTCTTGAAGTGGGTCTTAAGTCAAATATGATATTGATTGGTTATATCCATAGGCTTTGTGCCACAATTGCCCTAGCATACAGGGCAAATAATACACCATAGTAGATAAAGATTATATGGGTAGCATGAGACCATGCAGAGTTCATTCATGTACCAAAGAACTTAGAACTGAGGAATCTATGTAGACAGTGGCTTGGAATCTTCATCTTCACTGATGTATGTAGATGCTGTCTTTTACAATAGGCTATTCAATATTCCTAACCATCATGAAATCGCAAATCAAAGCTACTTTCTAATTTCATCTTACACTTGACAGAGTGCCTAAGATCAATAAAACAAGTGACAGCTCTTTTCTGTAGAAGATATGGAGTAAGAGGAACAAACATACATTGCTGAAAGGAGTGTTAACTAGTAGAGTTAGTATGGAAATCAGTGTTCTGGTTCCTCAGGAAGATTTGAATAAATATACCTTAGTATTGATGTATACAACTTATAGGTTTGTATCCAAAGGATGGTTCATCCTAGCCCAGAGACACTTGCTCAAGCATGTACATTGCTTCTTGATTCAAAGGAGCCAGAACTTTGAAACCGCCTATATTTTCCTCAGCAGAAGAATGGATAAAGAAAATGAGTTACATTTATACAATTGAGTATTACTCAGCTGTTAAAAAACACCAAAATTTGCAACCAAATTGATGTAATAACAGCAACAACAATAGAAATCATCCTGAATGATGTATCCCATACTCAGAAAGAATATTATGGTATGTATTTGCTTATATGTTGACATTAGCTGTGAAGTCAACAGAAACCAACCATAGAACCACAGAGGGTAGGTACAGAGTAAGGGACTTAAGGGGACAGATAGAGCTCATTAGGAAAGGGAAATATGGTAGTTAGGGATGCATAGAAGGGGGCTGGAATGGGAAGATTGAGTGGGGAGAAGGAAGGACAAGGGATTTATGGGAAGAAATACATGGAAGAACCAAAACCTATGGGACATTAGAATGGTAGTATGAAACCCTAATACAGTAACAAACATCATATATATATATATATATATATATATATATATATATATATATATATATACATACACACACACACATATGAAGGAGGCCAAATAGTGGTGGAGATAGCCCAACTGGCCATCTCTTATTTTTTCAACAAAGGAAGTTTCCTATACTGATACTGGATACATATAACTAAGTTGTTGGCCAAAAGGGACCCACAGGAATCCCCAAAACACCCAGGCAATTTCCAACTTTGGTTCTAGAAACATCTATGTTTGTGAGAAGCATTTCAAGAATGTTTTCACTGTCCTCATGGACACCGTGTAAACTCTTCCAAATGTATCTGAGTAAAAGCAGATGGATCTCAGCTGAAAACACGAGCATGAAACCTCCCAACCTTCATTCGGCTTCCTTAATCATGCATTAGTAGATGCAGCTGAGAGTTTGTTCACTTTAAGAATTTGAGCAGGGGGTTTAAAGTGTATAATAAGTACTTGCGAATAAGGCTTGAGGGAGTCTGAAGTCTAGAATGGACATTGGTATGCTGAAAGGCACCACAGGCAGATGATAAGGGGAGAACACGATGTCTTACTCACCAGAGATAAGGGAAATGGATTCACAAGTGGAATGAGTTTCACAAGTTCCTGAAAAATGCTGCCTATTATCTAACCTGCAGAAAACCTCCTATATCCCAGGATGTTCCCATTTCTGGATATTTGGGCTGCCTTTTGGAGTTTAGGGAATTGGAGATTCCTTTGAATCTGACAGAAACTTCCAACCCTAGAACTGGGTAAGATATAATCAAGTTGTTGGCCAAAGACTTCACATGGGAATCCCTAAGCTGCCGTAAAAACTAGAGATTCCACTCCAGAAATGGACTGCAATGCTCCATTACTGGAGACAACACCTACAAAACTAATTTAACATGAAGACATTTATTTGGTGCCTACATAGTTTTCACCACAAGTTCTAGTGTGTTTGGTATAGAAAGATACTGTGCGCATCACCAAACAAGAAATGTAAACACCGACCCAGCAGTAAACCTTTCATCTACAATGGTGTTCTACCTGTAATATATGCTACTACAACAATGGCATGAATCTTGCAGGAGGAACCAACCAATATCTGGCTTGATTTAGGGCTCACTCCACAAGATGGAAGCCATTCTGGACAACACAGGCATCAAGAACCAGAGATTTGATACCACAGGGACTTACGACCCTACAAGGAATGTCTCCCTAAGGACATGGGAAACACCATGGAAGAGGAGAAATAAAGAGTATAAGAGACAGAAAGAATGGAGAACACCAACAAAAAAAATCCTTTCAACCAACATAAGCAAAGGACACATAAGGTACAGAGCCTGAGGCAGCACGCACACGGCCTACATTAGTCTGCACTGGATGGGTCTAGAAATGAAAAGAGAAGTGGCCATATGCCCCATCCCTAAGCCTGAAGCTATTTCTAATTGATAGCTACTTGCAAATGAAAATGTAGTTTTCTCCAAGGGAGTCTAGGGGAAAAACAAAAGTACAGTACTTTGTTTTAACTCTTAAGGGTATACTGCACACCCAGTAGTAGACAGTCAACAAACTTGAACTCAAAGCCATTTTTGAAGGTCCCTTGACTCACAAGGTTGTGTCAGGGCTTTCTCTTTTTCTCTTTTTTAAATTGTAGTTTTATTCAGCTATGAATTTTCTTCTCTCTTTTTACAATATAGGTCATTTTTGTATATATCATAGCTCCTACTTTAGTGTTTTTATTGTATTCCTGAGTTTTGGAAGTAGTGAGTCTCTGTTTCTTGTGTGTAATATTGGGATCTTTCCCTTTTATTTTATTTTATTATTATCCTTTAGAAACTTTTTCCTAATGACGTAGGGGACCTTTAATTCAGCAACAGTGCTGCTCCGGCATGAAATCACATCCTAGGTCAGTGTCATCTTGCTGGAATATGAAATGCCTTTAGTATACACCTTTAATCCCTCTGGCTGGAATATACGCTTTAATCCTTCTGGCATAAATACTTCTAATTGAGGGACAGATAAAGTGACAAATCAGAAAAGTTTTGATAGAATGAGTCAGATATGGGATACACCCAACTCTTATGAGTACAGACAGGAAAGGAAAGCTACTTAAAGCAGCAAAAGGAGGAAGAGAGCTTAAGGAGACAGTAGAGCACCACACAGAAGAGGACAGTACAGGAATACAGAAGTTTCCGGCACTCAGCACAGTACAGTTCATTGCAGTGGGGTTGATTTGGGTGCTGAGTGTAGAAGCAGTTTCTGTAAGCAGAGCAATTCAGTAAGAAACTGAGAGAAGGCATTTTGAGTCAGTCAGCTTAGAGAAAAGTTTTTTTTTTTACACATTTTTATTGAAAATTAAAAATAATTCCTATTACATCTCATTTTCTATCCCATCCCATGCATCCTCCCATTCCTCCCTCCCTCCCACTTTCACCCCAATCCCCCTTCCCTATGACTGTGGCTGTGGGGGACCTCCTCCCCCTGAATATGGTGCTAGGGTATCAAGTCTTTTCTTGGTAGTCCTCTATGCTTCTTCCGAGTGCCATTGGGCCTCCCCCACAAAGGGACATGGCCAAATATGGGGCACCAGAGATCCTGTGAAAGTCAGTCCCCAGTCTCCACTTAGCTGTGGAGAATGTTCTGTCCCTTGGCTAGATCTGGGTAGGGGTTTGATGATGACTGCCCGTTTTGTCCATGGTTGGTGCCTTAGATCAAGCAGAATCCCTGGGCTCAGATCTAGCCATCATAATGTTCTTGTAGGTTTCTAGGACCCTCTGGGTCCCCCTACTTGCCTATCCTCTATATTTTCCTCATCTAGAGTCTCAATAGGATGTCCTCACCTCTATCCCCGTTTCCTGGTAGAGAAAAGTTTTGAATTGGAAGAGCTGAGTTGAACCAGCAGACAGAGTTAAGAAAAAACTAGAAAGGGTGAGATTATTCCGCAGTAAGTCTCAAAGGCTGAAACAGTCTAAGCCTAGCTTAGGAGGTGCAGGCTGGAAGCTAAGCTTTTAGCATCTAGGTTTGTGAAAGATTAGATAGGTGGAGGCTGGAAGCTTCCAGGTCTAGGGATAGTTAGACAGAAGCGCACTGGGCTCAGCCCAAACCGTTCATAAAGCATAGGTAAGATTCTCATCTCATTTTTTTTTATCTGAGAAAATAAAAAACAAGTTTCCATGATTAGAGACAAAAATGGAGGAAATCTGGATGGTAGGGGAAGTGGGAAAAAACTGGGAGTAGAGGAAAAATAAAACTATAATTCAGGTATATTTTGTGAGAAAAATCTATTTTTAATAAAAGAAAAAATGAGATGGAAACCATTTTCTTAAAAAATGATTAGATGGTTTATCTCTGTAGGAAAACTTTCAAGTCACAGCACAGAAACAATCTGAAAATATAAACAGTTCTTTTTGCAAGAGTGACATGTAGGAAATAGAAAATATGTTTATGCACTGAAAAATTAAAAACTGATTTTAAACCTCAGAATAAAGCATCCTTTCTAACTTTACTCGTCCCATTTTAAGAGATTATAAAAGGCTTTCACAGACAAAACAATGTGAAAAAAATGTACATTTGGGGAAGCAGAAGCCTTAGCTGCACTGGAGCAGTTTCCCTGAGCCAGTGATGAAGATAACCAGAATAAGAGCATGAATGGCTAGTTCCATAGCAAACTTCAAAGCTACAACCTCAAGATTTCTCTTTTTTACTTGCTAAGTAACAGGAGTCTTGCTTACACTTTCAATATATGTATAATATAAGAAGCACATTTGTTAATAGGTTTTAGAAACAAAGATATAACCACCTTGCTGTGATAAAATGGTATTCTCTCATGAAAATTATGACATTACAAGCTGACAACATAGTTTTGTTTTTACTGGTGTGTCATGTCCTTAACTTGTCAAAATTTTAATTAAGACATTTTTCTACATGGAGAAGTACTTCATAAAAAAAGAAAAAAATGTTAAAGAAACATTAGACATAGTACAAAGCATAGTCTCTCCTATGACACCTTGTCTTTCCAAGGAGTTGGCAATATGGTCAAAAAACACTTACAGTGTGAATAAGGCACCCCTTTCATTTGTATTGCCTGTATTTATGTCAAGCATGGTGCCCACTAATTGGCTTATGCACCATATTTGGACAAGGTGATGTTTTTTGTTGTTGTTTGTTTTTGCATTTTATTGGTACATTCTACAATCAACTTTAAAATGACCACATCTTCTTGTCCGTTATATAACTTCATGTAACTTTCCATTGATGTTATGACTTCACCCAGATTTCTCAACAGGTGCCTTGTAGGCAAAGAGGACAAAAACATTTCCTTGACTCAGAGTAGATGTAAACAAAAGTGACATATAATCTGAGCACTACCAGATAAATAGAGACATTTAGACAGCAAACACTGCCAGAGAAAAGAAAATCAAATTCTGTAGACTGATATACGTAAAATGGATAGTTGCCATATGCCCACTTCTTTTTTTATACAGTGTATGAAAAATTAATTTCTGATGACAAAGACATGCATAATCATAAACAGTCTATGTATGGCTTGAAGAAGTTTATGCAGTCATAGAAATCTCATTTCAATAAAATAAAATGAGTTTCCTGTGTAGACACATATTCCATTATAAAAACAAAATTTCCTCAATTTTGAAATGATACTTGTCAAATAAACTGTTATTTAAAATAATTAAAATTATTAAAAAGAAAACATGGTTTGTTCTTCTGTTTTTTTATATGGCATAGTTTATACTTCAGGTATGATATTGTATTTTAAAACTGAACTTAAAACATTTATAGAACATTACCAATGAAAACAAACTTAAAAGAAAAAATAATAGTAAGTATTGCCTGTCTCTGCCTTATCTTTGTAACTGGCTCCAAATCAAGGAAACAGAGAAAGAAGAGATTAGTAAGAGTAGAATTTCTCCCCTACTGCACCGTATATTTAAATTTTCTTCCACTTTTGATCCCTCAGTCACTCTAGGTGGATAAATTTGTAACAGTTGGACCCAAGTCTCTAGATGACTATAGTAAGTTTCAATGACAAAATTTATATATCCAGTATCATTTATTTTCAGCATTAAAATAATGTTAAATATCATATAAATATCCATGAGTAACTTGTGAGAGATCACTTGCTATATGGAATAATATTGCTAAGGTTTTATCCCCTAACTCTTAAATCAAGAGCAATATTCTGTGAGACAATTTGTGGTCATGAAATTCTTACCTTCTCTTTTCATATGACTGTGCACTATGAATCCAGTTATCAGATTAAAAGCTTTCATTAAGGTGCTTTTATTCAAATCTACCACTGGGTACACTTTGCCAAAAAAAATTGATCAGTATTTCAAGCCTTATTTTGTACAGACTTTTGGGACAGGGTAAGCAGGACAGAAGTTCCTCCATGTTGTATTCCTGCTGAGGCCATATCAGGTGTAACAAGAACTTGTTAGTCCTGATGGAAAACTATCCATCTCTGTTCTCGGAACCTGAGGTCAAGAGTGTCCAGCTGGTTTATTTTACTTTCAGTTAAACTTCTTGGCTCTCCAAAGCTCAACTGTCACTCCCATACCTCCATATGCAGCTGCCCATATAGATGAGAAGTTGTACTTTTTGCTTTCAAACTCCAAAGTTCTAGACGCCTGGGCCCATGCCTACTTCCTGAACATCTGAGTATAGTTCTAGCTTCCTGGGACTATAATGGCTTTTCACTTGGCTTTAACCTGTGTCTGAGGAGTCATCTGGTGGACACCCTTCTCTTGTGCTTCATAACCACAAATTAAAGTGTTTCTGATATAACCCATAGTTTCTCATTTTGGTCTTTGTGTATGTCTCTTCCTTAGGCAGAGTTTCCATGGCAAGTACAACTAAAGTAAGTATAAGCCTTTCTTTAAATATCAGAATTAATTACAAAATATCTTCTTTATACACTTCCGCACTTTGAACCTTTCAGCCTTTACAGGGATTTGTACTAATTCTGATTCCGGCTAAATATCATATATAATGAGTGTATCTGCTTCTATCTCGGAGTTTGATCAGGATCATAGTTGATATGGTTACAAACTTGATTCAAAACATCCATATACAGAAAAATGCAGACTAGTTAGAATGAACCAAGAACTTTTCCCATTCAGAAGAGTGTACAATATCGTCTTCCACAATCCTGACTGGATATCTCACTACATTATCAATCCTCTTTCTTATTCATGGTTCACTTTCTCGATTTGTGCTACTAAAGAATGTTCTACTCGATTTTCAAAATGAACTCTTGTCAGGCCACATTAAAAACAGTTCCCAAGATAGCTTCCTCCAGTCCACATATTCTCAGAATCCATGAATCCCTTATGAATATGCCATGTTTTACTGCCATTATTGTGTAACTTGATATAGCAGAATTTATTTATCTAAATCCCTAATATTAGGACTTTCTTTTAAGACATAGAGAGATTAAAGAATATATAAATTTATTTGAGGAGGAAGCACCTTTGTTATCTTTTCAATGGGAAGAGAAGACATGGCTGTAGAGAAATTTTAATCCAGAAACATTGTTATTCTGGCAAGGGATCACTTCTAAAGACCTAGTTCTGTGTGATCTCACTTGAATACAGACAGGCCTTTAGAATCTATCTTTTATCCCTCTGCCTGGAATGCATACCTTTATTAATCCATATGGCTGAAAGTTAGTACACATCTTTAATTCAAAACAATGATATCTAATTGAGGGATGACAAAATGACTAATCAGAGAAGGATTTGACCAAATGAGACAGAGATAGGATATGCCCAACTCTCACAAGGAAGAGAGAGAGAGAGAGAGAGAGAGAGAGAGAGAGAGAGAGAGAGAGAGAGAGAGAGAGAGAGAGAGAGAACTTAAGAGCAGTTTAGTAAGAGTCAGGCAGACAGTAAAGTACAAGAGGAGAGTACAGGAATACAATAGAGTTCATACAGCCAGCCAGTACAGCACACTTTGATACAGTTCAGCTGAGTTCAGGGCAGGGAGTTTGGTGCAGTTGAGTTCCTGTAGTTCAGGGGTATTTTTTTAATTAATTTATTCTTGTTATATCTCAATGGTTATCCCATCCCTTGTACCCTCCCATTCTTCCCTCCCTCCCATTTTCCCCTTATTTCCCTCCCCTACTGTTCAGGGGTATTTTTATCTTTCTTTCTTTCTTTGTTTCTTTCTTTTTCTTTTTTCCATCTTTTTAAAGATTTTATTAATTTATTCATATTACATCACAGTTGTTATCCAATCCCTTGTATCCTCCCATTTCTCCCTCCCTCCCACTTTCCCCCTACTCACCTCCCCTATGACTGTGACTGAGGGAGACTTCCTCCCCCTGTGTATGCTCATAGGGTATCAAGTCTCTTCTTGGTAGCCTGCTATCCTTCCTCTGAGTGCCACCAGGCCTCCCCATCTAGGGGACATGGACAAATATCACGCACCAGAGTTCAAGTGAAAGTCAGTCCCCACTCTCCACTAAATTGTGGAGAATGTCCTGACCATTGGCTAGATCTGGGTAGGGGTTTGAAGTTTACTGTATGTATTGTCCTTGGCTGATGCCATAGTTTGAGCAGGACCCCTGGGCCCTGATCTGCCCATCATAATGTCCTTTCTGTAGGTTTGTCCCTCTGGATCCTTTTATTTCCCCTTTCTCCCATGCTTCTTTCACCTAGAGTCCCAATAGGTTGTCCTCCCCTCTGTCCCACTTTCCTGGTAAGTGAAGACTTTCATGGGACATGCCCCTTGGGCTAGTATGCGGATATAAGTGAGTATATACCATTTGATTCTTTCTGCTTCTGGGTTAACTCATTCATTATGATCATTTCTAGTTCAATCCATTTGTCCACAAATCTCGGGAATCCATCTTACACCCATCAGAATGGCTAAGATCAAAAATTCAAGTGATACCACATACTGGTGAGGATGTGGAGAAAGAGGAACACTCCTTCATCGCTTGTGGGAATGCAAACTAGTACAACCACTTTGTAAATCTATCTTGTGCTATAGCAGAAAACTGGGAATAGGGCTTCCTCAAGACCCAGCTATTCCATCCCTTGGAATATACCCAGAAGATGCTCCAGCACACAAGAACATTTGCTCAACCATGTTCATAGCAGCCTTATTCATAATAGCCAGATCATGGAAACAGCCTAAGTGTTCCTCAGTAGAAGAATGGATAAAGAAACTGTGGTACATTTACACTATGGAATACTACTCAGCTATTACAAACAGAGGCAGTTTTTCTAAGCAGAATAATTCAATGAGTAGTCAGAGAAGTCAATTTGAATCAGATTGGAGAGTAATTTTAACCCAGTGCAGCTGTGTTTAACCAGCCAGTCAGAGTTCAGAAAGGACTAGAAAGGGTGAGCTTATTCAGCAGTAAGTCACAGAGGCTGAAAATAGTCTACGTCTTGGTTATCAGGGAAGCTGCAGTCCTCAAGGTCTGCACATGCACTAGATTCGATTTTATGGAGGCTAGACGCTCCCAGGCCTCGGCCTAAGGATGTCTCACTATAAACACTATTGGCTAAACCCAGACCTTTTCATAAAGCTTGGGTACAGCTCTAGTCTCATCCCACCAGACATTTGCATATGGCAAACAACAGGAGTAGCCTCTAGGGTTAAATGTATTGTTTTCCAAGGCCTTTCTGACTAGTGAAGCAGGGAGGCTAACTGCAGATCTCCAGTCTCCTTCAGCTTCTCTGCATCCTCCTTCTCCAGCTTATCAGACAGAGCTTTCATTCCCACACTTAACTCCAGCGCACATTTCCTGGGAATCCAGTGGCCACTCCAACCAGGGAAGCAGGGAAGCTAATGGCAGATCTTCACCTCTCCTTCATCTCTTCCAAATCCAGTCCTCCAGTCTTCTGTGCAGCTCTGTAGCAGATTGCCTGATGCAGCTTCTCTTCTGCCTGCCCCAGTCTGCAGTGGATCATGGTAGATCTTGCCTTCCTAAAACTTTCTTCCAAAATTCCTTGTGTTATCTCAGCCTCCAAATGCAGGAGATACTCCCTAAGAACACCTAAGCCACTCTACCTAGAGATAACTGACCTTGTAAATCAAATGGACATAATAGATATTTACACATCATTTAACACAAACACAAAAGAAACAATTTTTGTATCAGTGCCTCAGTGAACTTTCTTCAAAATTGACAACATATTTACATACAAAGCAAGTCTCAATAGAGATATGAAAATTGAAATTATACCTTGATATTCTGTTTAACCATCATGGATTTAAATTAGATAACAACAATAGCAGAAATAACAGAATGCTTACAAACTCATGAAACTGAATAGCTCCTTTTTGGGTAAAAATCAGTCAGGAGAGAAACTAAGAAATTAATGACTTTGTAGCATTAAAGGAAAATAAATACAAAACATCCTCAAACTGATGGGACCAAAAGAAGGCTGTTCATTATAATTCCTATTAAAATTTAAATATCATATAGTAAAACAAACCCCCAGGATAACTACAACAATCTTGAACAATGAAAAAGTGTTGTAGCTCTCACCATCCCCAATTTCAAAATATATTATAGAGCTACAGCAATAAAAACAGTATTGGCCTATGTATTGTACTGTGGCTACCCTGTGTTATGAGTCTAATATCCTCTTATAAATGAATATATAGCATGCATGACTTTCTAGGTTACCTCACTCAGGATGATCTTTTCTAGTTCCATCCATTTTCCTGAAAATTTCAAGATTTCCTGATTTTTAATAGCTGAGTAGTATTTTATTGTGTAAATGTACCACAATTTCTTCTGTTGAGGGACATCTAGGTTGTTTCCTGATTCTGACTATTACGAATGAAGCTGCTATGAACATAATTGCGCAAATGTCCTTGTTGTATGGTGGAGCACCTTGCAGGTATATACGCAAGAGTGGTATAGCTGGGTCTTGAGGTAAAATTATTTCCAATTTCCTGAGACAGCACCAGATTGATTTCCAAAGTGGTTGTACAAGTTTATACATAGACCTAAAGACACTAAATAACAAGGAGGAGCCAAGGGAGAATGCTTAATTCTCATTAAGAAGGACAAATAGAATAGACAGCAGCAGCAGTTAAAGAGAAGGAACAGGAAAGGCACCTATTATCGAGGTCCTCTGAAAGACTCCACTCAGCAGGGGATTCAAGCAGATGCTAAGACACACAGCCAATTGCCAGGGTCAAATACAGAGAATCTTATGGGAGAGTTGGGGAACAGAGAGACCTGGAGGGATCAGGAGCTACACAAAGAGATCAATGCAACAAATAATCTGTGTGGAGTAGGGGGTTGCTGCAGAGACTGATGCATTGCAATGACCATGCATTGCAATGACCTAGACCCTCTGCTCAGATGTAGCAGACAGGTAGCACAGTGTCCTTGTGGGTCCCTTAATACGGGGAGTAGGGACTATTTCTGGTATGGACTCTGGTGCCCACATGTTGATTACTTCTCCCTAGTGGGTCGGGCTTCCCAGGCCACAAAGGAAGAAGATACAAGTAGTCCAGATGAGGCTTGTTAGGCAGATTTCAGATGGTAAAAGAGAAGGGCTAACCTCTCTGAGGACTATGGGAGGGAAGAGGCAGTGAGGGAGGGGGCTACAAAAGGGATGTAAGCTGAACAACAGCAACAATGATAACAACAACAAACAGTGTTGGCACAAACACCAGACATGTTAGTCAATGAAATTGAATCGAAGGTTGAGACATAATGCCACACACCTAAGGGCACCATATTTTTTTTATTTAAAAAGCCAGAAATACATATTGAGAAAAGACCACATCTGCAGCAAATGGTCAAACATAGAAAAATCAAATTATATTGGTACTTGTCACAGTGCACAAAACTCAACTCTGAATAGATTGGTTGCAACATAAAGCCGGATACACTTAAAGTGATAGAACTGACAATGGGAGCTAGCTTTGAACACATTGACTTAACAAAACAAAACAAAACAAAAGATAACTTTCTACTGCCGAATATAACAGTTTTAGCACAGACACTAAGATCAATAGTTAATAGGTAGGACTGCAGGAAACTTAAAAGTTTATGCATTACAAGGGACTCTCTCATTTAGATGAAGTGGTAGAATACAGAATTTTTTTTTTACTAAGTGTACATCAGATAGAGTGGTAATACCACAAATATATAAGAAACTTAAAACAAGATACCAAGGATACAAATAAGCCAGTTAAAAATGGGACAAAGGTCTAAACAGATATCTCAGAAGATGAAATTTAAGTGCTGAGAAACACTTATGGAAATGTTCTACAAATTTATTCTTCAGGAAAAGGCAAATCAAAACTACTTTGAGATTTTATCTTATCCCTGTCAGAACGACTAGGATCAATAAAACAAGTGACACCTTATGCTGTCAAAGATGAAGAGTATGAGGAAAACTCATCCTTTACTAGAAAGTGCAAACTTGGATG
Organism: Acomys minous; assembly: GCF_964271855.1. Classification (NCBI taxonomy): domain Eukaryota; kingdom Metazoa; phylum Chordata; class Mammalia; order Rodentia; family Muridae; genus Acomys; species Acomys minous. The sequence goes on from NC_140483.1 coordinate 134,249,268, forward strand.
GTCACTATATTAATCAGTGAGATGATTCCTCAGGAATATGAACTATCTCAAGATCCACCTATACCACTCTTGGGCATATGTCAAAAGCACAATTCATCCTACCAAAGGGATAATTGCTTGATCATGTTCGACACTGCTATGTTCACAATAGAAAGAGATTTGAAGCAAACTAGATTTCCTTCATGAGAAGAATGAGTTAAAAACATATGGTTCATTTATACAATGGAATATTAATCAGATGTTAAATGAATGAAGTAATAAAATTTGCAGGGAAATGTATGGAACTAACAAACAAGCACACCAAATCTAAATTATCTGGTCTTCAACCATATCAAAGACTTGAGAAGGAATAAAGTTAATCACCTGAGTAAACAAGAAGTGCAGGTTAGCAGCTTCCAAAGTAAAAAAAAGTCAGAGATAGTTTGCTGCCAATATTCTCTTGTCCACTTATCATGTGTTACATTTTATCACATTAATTACATATTATATTATATTATATTATGTCAAGTACATTATATTTTATTATATTCTCTTAGAAGATTGTTACTTTACTAATGAGGTACAGAAACTGGGAGGATCCAGATGAAAATGGAGGCTGAGAGGTACTGGAAGAATTAGAGGGATTGATTTCTTCATCAGGTTATATTTGGTGAGAAAATTATTTTTAATAAGAGTTTAGTTTTTTCCAGTTGTTATTAATACTGCAATAATTTATAGATTCTTGTTCTCGTCTATCAAATAGATGTAACTGAAACTAAGTATTGTATTTGTAAATTACTTTGTAATTTGAATTAAATAATAAAGTGAAAAAATATCACCCTTTATTTACCTATAGACATAGTACAGAAATTATTTTCTCAAAAGGTTATACTCGATTTCTAATTAAATTATCTGACAAATAAAAACAGAACTTTTTGAAATAATCAGTGTTTCTGATGTGTGAACATGAAATATGCATAAATATTGTTAAACACACGAAAGGTTCCTTAAGCTGTAAGCAGCAGCAGCATGAAGGATCTACTAATAACTGTTCTGTGTTAAATAAGACTCCACCAGAAAGACAAATTCCACATGACCTTATGAGAAGTATAGAAAAGCCACTGCATGGAAAGAGGTGCTCATGGGAGGATCATGAGAAAAGAGTGCTGACCAAGGGCACATCTTTTTAGGTAGAAAAAGGTAATATCAAAATGATACACTGTAATTGATGATAGTTTCTAGATAATAGATAAAACTGTAATGCTTGCACAGAGAACAATGTTAGGGAAGTGAGGTGATGGATATGTTTCTTTGCGTAATTGTAGCATTCTGTAATGTATACACTGATGAAAATTTACATTTTATTATATAAACGTTGATAGTCTTATCTTTCAGTTAAAATAAATACATTAAACAAAAAAACCACAATGAGCAATAATGATAGGTGTATGTCCAAAAAAAAAAAAAAAAAAAACCAACAAGGAATGAATTAAGACCCTAGGGGCTTACTTGGAACAATTTGAACAATAGAATTTACAAGGTACTGTTGGATTATGTTCTAAGGAAATATAGGTAATAGTTACACATCAGACATAAATAAATAATTATTTATCTATTCTTACATGTCAATATTTTAGAAACATTTATGCAGATTATTCTATTTAAAGGGAGATCTTCCCAATCATTCTCTTTCCCAGATGAGCAATATAGGGTGACAAAGTTCAATGTATAAAATTGGTGAAAATTTAGCTTAAAATAGTAATAGTAGAATAGTAAACCATAATGATATATATAGCTCCACTAATCAATTGGTAGGTGAACAATAAAGAATTATGTTGCTACTCTTGATTTGACATGGTAAAAATAGAATGACTTATATAATGTTTATGCTTTATAAAGTATTTATTTATGTGTTTTGCCATCTGATATGATTGTGCACCATGTGTATGCTTGATCCTTTTGCAAGTATCAAAAGATGTTGAATCCCATGAAACAAGAGTTGGAGATAATTGTTAGCTAGCATGAGGGTGCTGGGAGTTGAACTCTGACCCTGTGGAAGAATAGCCAGAGATAAATGAGCCATCTCTCCAGCCCTGAGCATTTTTGTGAAAAGCATACAACCTAAGTCTATCTGTGAGAAACAGATTGTTTATTGTAAAGCATAATTATACATGGCATTTGACCAGTTATTAAAATATTAATACCATCCAAAGGATTTAAAAACAATCAAATCCAAGAGGAACCTAAGATGACTGTATATCATGTCTTATTCTAGGCAAAAATCTGGATAAGCACAGAAACATTGGATAAAATTATGATTCTTTAAAAAATGCAGATTGTGACTGGCACAAATAATATCAATACTAACTTGTCAGTTGTGACAGGCCTCACATAATTTACAATAGTATGATTTGGATGTAAAAATCTGTGACTAATCTCTTTTACTATTATTTTGTTATTATATGACAAAAGCACTTCTAAAATTTGAAAATAAGTCATCATTTATCTGTATATAAGTGTCTGTGTCTTGACATGTTTGTCTGTATAGACCCAACATGCTTGCAGGTGTCTACAGGGTCAGAGTTTCCGCTCTCCTGGAATCAGAGCTGCAGGTAGTTGTGAGATCTTTGATATTGGTCCGGGGAACTGAACCAGGATACTGTAAAAGAGGAACAAACACCTGTAACCCATGAACCAGCTCTCCATTCATTTAAAATATTAATTTAAATTCATAGAACTTTTCCTTATGTTATGAACAAATGAAAGGTATGGGTGAATCTCTGATTCTAAACTATAAATAAGTGCTTGCTTAGAAATAGAAGACACTTTTTGTTTATTGAGAAATTATTACCAGATGTGGTTTACAGATGACAATGTGGACACAAGATTAAGCCAGAATTTCAGCAGCAAGTTTTGCTAATATTTCAATGACATGCACTTAAATTTAGCTCAGCAATATTTGGATCAATTGTCTTTTATTTTAGTGTTTGCTTTTACAAATAGCACATGAACATGTTAAACTGCTTTCTACTGATGGAAACCCATTAATTGAAATGCTAATAGCAACTTAACAGGGTTGCAATCCTTAAAAGTATTGAGCCAAATCAAACAGAAGAAATACTCAATTAAAAATGAGCTCTTCCTTTAGTTTATCTTAGGATCTATATGCATGAATAGTTTTACTAAAATTTCATTTGAATTTACTTCTTGAAAAAAAAGCTTAAGCAATATTATTAAATTTAGACTAATGCATTCACAAATGATAATGATAAATGAGAGTGTCAGAGTGTTCGACTTGAAAATGAGAAATTTGTGAACAATCATTTTTTATTCAGAAGAAACATTCATTAACTGAATACCTCTTGTTTTGATCTATAACCCATTGAACAAAATAAAATTTGTTTCAACCTTCAGCTTTCAGTATACCTAATTTCCATTTACTCTTGTGATCACTCAGAGGATCAGTTTCAACTACTTTCTGTCCACTGTACATGCACTCTGATACTATAGCTGTGATGATGAACTAAATTGATACTCAATCATGACAGAAGTCATATAATGTTCTTGAAAATATCTAATATATTAAATTTTAAAATAAATGGAGCTTTGTTTATGTCTCTGTATACAAGGATCAAATATTATATGGCAACAGCAAAAATGGTAGCAAAATACATTGTCAATAATGTAAATATATTCATACTTTTATACTGTGACTCAAAACTTATTTCACAATCTTCTTCTCAGCCTCCCAAGGTCACATCTGCTTGTGGGTAGTGATTTTTGTTCTTGGTGATATCAACTGCTCCATTTACACCTGACATCTCAAGGTCAAACTGTCCTATCCCACTTCCGTGTTTCTGCTGGTGAATAAATGTTGCTGATAATATTTCTCAGATGTCTGAATTTATGAGATATTGGAACACCTATGCATGATAATTTGACCTGATATTACATATATGAATATCTGAATGTCATAATGTTTTGTTAGAAGAACTCATCCTGGCCCCATATGTTCCAGTATGGAAATAGAAAGAAGCAAAGGCAAAGTGACATAAAATATTTTTCTTATAGGTCTGCCTTGTATGAGAAATGTCATTCTGATGAATTGAGCTAAAAAAGCATGTGGCTTAGCATGAAAGACCCATCTCTGGAAGTGTAGTTCTCATTGTGCTCTTTCCTGCAGAATGTGTGCTCTTCATAATTGCATCCACATCCCTTGGATTTGTCAATCTCAAGCAGCTGGACCAGGCAGAGAGCTTTCTTGGGCATCACTGGTATTCAGTTTTGAAGAGCTTTATCATGTCAGATGCTTGCAAGCAATTCTGAAGACTACCATCAGCAGAAGGATGGTATACATTCTGTCACCTTTAGCTTGATAGCTGCACATACATCAGCACAGTGAAAATCTTAGAGGATTTGAACACATCGCTTCTTAAAAAAATATTTATTTTGGTGCTGTCTTTCTGGTTTCAAGGAAGACCTCTATCTATTAAACGATCAAGAATGGTCTTACCCTTGAGACAGGCTAACTTTCCTTTCTGTCAGGAGTCATTAATTCCTTATAGTTCTTCATCTAGGTGTAGCCACCTGTGAAACTTTCCTTTTCACAATAATATATTAATTTCTTAATCCAACAAGAAAATTATGCTTAGCAGGTTCTATTTATATATATTTAAACATATGCACATGCATAGATGCAACTTGAACAATTAAAAAAATACTGTCAATATGAGAATGGGAGGAAAGGTTGATCCTCTCCACAAGCAGGAAACATTTTTAACTTCTGATTCACTTTCCTATCATTTTTGCTTAACCTCTTATTGTACTGTTTGCTGGACAAGTATCTTGGAACCTAGAAACTGTAGTAGATTGTATAACAACAGTAAGAAACAAATTAGTAAAAGTAAAGTATGCCTTTATAAATTGTAAATTTTTAAGAACCCCTAGCTGAGTTTTGAGGAATAAGATTCTCCTTGACCATACTCACTAATTTTCTGGTTATAGTCTTGACCATAATACTGAACTCTATGTACATATTGGTGTAGCATTTTCTTACATATTCAAAATTTATGACAGCTGTTTTGGTTTGAGTAAAAATGACCCCTATGGGCTCATAGGGAGTGGCACTACTTGAAAGGATCAGGACATGAGGCTTTGTTAGAATTAGTGTGGCCTTTAAAGAGGATGTGTCCCTGGGGATGGGCTTTGAGATTTCTTAAGCTCAGGCCAGACCCAGTAGGCTCACTCTCCTGCTGATGCCTGCCAATCCAGGTGTACTCTCCACTCCTTCTCCAGCATTCTCCAGCACCATGTCTGTCTACTTGTCATACAGTTCCCTTCCTGATGATAATGGACTAACCCGCTGAAAAATCAGCCAACTCCAACGAAGTGATATTTTAAAATTAAAAGTTGTTGTAGTCATGGTGTCACTCACAACAATAGAAGCCCTGACTGAAACACCAGAATTTGTACAATAAGCATTCCCTATCTAGGCATTAGCCTATTATATATGCCTGACTCTTTCAAATTCCCTTTTTATTTTAATTTGATAATTTTGAAATTGATGACATCTTTTATTAGTACTTGTTAAGTTCCATGAACTGCTATATTTATTTCTTTAAATACTGACTTACGGCATTGTGCTGCCTTAGCACTTCTCTGAGTGAAATATTGTCACTATGACCCTTGTAAACCAGCAAAAGTTGGTGTTCTTCATTTAGCCTAAGATTAAAGATGTAACTACGTACCTGTCATTTGATTTTTAACAGCTTCCAAAATATCTTATTACCTTCAAGTATATTGGCTTTTTTGGGTTTTTAGTTACAAATTTTCACAAATTTGCATTATAAGTTTATTTTCCTTCTCACATTTTGTTAGACTTATGTCTTCTGCCTGAGTATTACTGAGTTTATGAACAACAATGTTAAAATATCTTTTTATAAATGAGCCATAAGTAGTACAATATCTGTAATATTTAATGTTTATTATATAAAATATATTCCATACGCTGTTATATGTGTTATTTCTGACTTTGAGGATAAGAATGTTCTATTATATGATGTTAATATGACTGGGTATGAAGCATCAGGCTGTCTTAGCAAAGAAAATAACAGACAGATCATCTTGAATAATCTCACAAGAAAGGTACACCAAAAGATAAAGCCTGTGTGCTCACATATTTAGTAAAATAGCTTTGTACATTTTTGTTTCATGCCAAGATGTTTTTGTACCTAGAAGATGAATTTTATATTTATCTTAAAATCTTCAGTGATAACAAGCAGAGGGCAGATTCAATCTGGATGGATGGCTTTCCCATAGTAGATATTGCTGCTTGCCAGGAATATCCCAAGCTTAAATGGGTCCTCCATGCTGAGCTGCCTTCAGGAGGGTCTTAAGTGTTTGGTAGTTTGATCTCTATTCTACATCTGTAACTCTTTATCCTCTTAACTTTGCCCCTAACCTTCTCAGCCTCTTATGCCATTGGTCACCCATTTTATGTTTTTCTATGCTCATAGCAGGAACATTCTTGATGTTAAACTTGTGTTGAGAAATTCTTTGAATATTTCTCACTCAAAAAGTTTTCAGCTAAAGGCATTTGACCATTTTTTTAGTGCACTATGCTCTTCAGGTTTCTTCTCAACCTTAAAGGTTCTTCACTCAATATTCTTTAATATATCGTTTTTTAAACCAGCCAATACACTCTTAAAAAGGCTAAGTTAAATTAAGAAATTATTTTCAAGCCAAATTATATGAACTCAGTTTTTTAAAATAGGAACAGAATAGATAATTTAATTCTCACTTAGTTTGAGAAGCATAAAAGAAGTACTTACTTATATTTATCATTAATAAGCACAATACAAAGTGTGTAATAGATCATATCCATCACAACGCAAATGTCATCAAATTAGTTATAACTATATATTCACAATTTCCATAATTAGGAAATATCTTCTAAAACATCTCTCTAACCAAAATTACTTTCTCTCACATATGTCTGTATAGACTTGGCCTTGCTGAGATACTAGAAACTGAGGCAATAATGTATCTAATGAAGGGAATATCTATATGGTAGAAGGAGAATATGAGTCATGAAAGTTTTCCTCTCACATCCACAGGCTTACTGTGGCAGATGAGTGCCTTCTCCTAAAAGCCTAAGTGTACATTCCCCCCAACACCCTCAGGCACTAATTAAATGCCAAAAGCAACAACAACAAATGGTAAGCACTGGTGGTTCTTTAAAATGTTAAAGAAGGGTGTAATGTTGCTATGATAATAACATTTAGTTTCTATCTATAAACTGTGGATTATGTGTTAATTATTTGCAAATGTAAGAATAAATTTGAATGAAAAATTCCTGTATTGAGATTTGACCAGTGACACTTTCAGTCCCCACACTTTACTATCATTTTACCTCATCTCTAAGCAAGGTTTTAAGAAAGTCAACCCTGCCACTCACCAAGTGATATCTAAAGTCTTCTTCTTCTTCTTCTCCTTCTTCTTCTTCTCTTGATGGAAACTGAATCTTTCCTAGAGAGTTCTCCCATAGGTTATGTTGTAATAGACACAACTCAGCATCCATTTATTGTCTCCAGGGCATTTGTTCGAATATCTTAATTAATTTCTGGCATAGGAAATGTCCAGAACTCCTAAATGAACTAAAGAGACAAGGAACATGACAGTTGGATTCCTGGTTTGTAATTTTCTAATACTCTTTGGCTGTTTATTTTTGCCCTTACTCCTAAGTATAAACACTTTAATTGCTATTTTTGACTTTGACCACTTAAAATAAAGAATGAGATACTTTTTACGTATATTCTCATGCACAGAGTCTCAGAAGAAGGAAGTGTGATTCCTGTACACATGATCTGTGGCACAGAGTTTCATAAACAATCCTCCACATTTGTCTATCCAGGGCAGACTTGCTCCAATGTATACAAAACATAAAAAGCAACGACTTTTGCTCAGCTGTTTTTATCATCTTGAAGGCAATTCTGTGGACATATTTGTGTACTGAACTAAAACTGTCCCCAGGGTTCATCCAGAGACCTATGGGAGCTGGATTGTACCTGTCAAAAATCCCTATTGAAAAAGCATCTATGTGGGCAAATGTATTAATGCTTTTGATTGTTAATGTTTGCTGTGTGACCTTCCCATTAGCAGGTATGTGTGCCGCTCCTTACTGATACCTTCATCCATCTCCCTAATGGCCCTGCTCCTGTAGCGTTTTCTAGCATAAGCGATCCATCATTGCACATAGATGTGCTTCATGCCTGACATGCCATCACTTCAGTTGAATGTGGAATAGAAATAGATACATGTTTGCCCACATTTCTCATTTCTCATGTTCTACATGCTTTAATATTAGTGCAGATCTCAAATTAAGAATTATCATCAACTTCTTCCTCCTTTAGCATTTCCAAAAAAAGGTTTTTTCTTTGATGAAACAAGAAGTGAAAGGACAAATACATTTTCTTTTATAAAATATTATTTAGTATTGAAATGCATTATTGTGTATTTGAAAATAACACAAGTTATGTTTGAACACCAGAAATTATATTGAAATTAGATATAAAATAAATATTTTATTCTTTCTGAACAATGATCACACGATGAATTTTCTCTACACAGTTCAGTTTATCTGATTCATTTCCTCACTCATTTATTATTCCTTTGTTTTTGATTACTTAGAATGAGTTTACTCTGTTGTATTCTCTTCCTATCGCCTGTGTACTGTTTCTCTTGCTTATGGATGTGTTGTATAGAAAGGAAACCAAATCCTTCTGCCTTTGTTGTGATATCTCTTTTCTGAAAAACCCAAGATGCTTAATATACTTGCATCAATTATATATTCATCTCATTAAAACATAAAACTGAGTACACAAAGGCTCCTCTTTTAATTATGTTAACATACATATTATTCAAAGATAGGTGGATATCAAATTGATGCAAATTAGAAAGGAAGAAGTTAGAGTACCACTGTTTGGTGATGATATGATTATGTACATAAGTGACCCCAAAAGTTCCACCAATGAATGCCTACAGCTGATACACACTTTGAACAATGTGGCTGGATACAAAATTAACTCAAAACATCTGTAGCCTTCCTTTATGCAAAATACAAATAGGCTGAGAAAGAAATTAGAGGAACAACCCCCTTTACAATAGCCATAGAAATCCATAAAGCATATTTGTTTAACTAGCCAAGCAAGTGAAAGATTTGTTTGAAGAAAAAATTCAAGTCTCTGAAGAAAGAAATTGAAGACGTTATCAGAAGATGGAAAAATCTCACAAGCTCATGGATTTTAGGATTAACATAAGTAAAAAAGACTGTCTTACCAAAAGAAATATAATAATTCAATCTAATTCCCATCAAAATGACAACATAATTCCTTACAGACCTTGAAAGAACAACTGTCACTTTCATATGAAAAAAACAAAAAACAAAAAACAAAACTAGAATAGCTAAAATAATCCTATACAATAAAAGATCTTCTGGAGTTATCTTAATAACTGATTGGAAGCTGTACTATAGAGCAATGTAATAAAAACTGCATGGTACTGGCATAGAAACAGACAGGAGAACCAATGGAATCAAATTGAAGACCCAGAAATAAACACACATGCCTATAGACACGTAATTTTTGAGAAAGAAGCTAAAACAATAAAATTGTAAAATATAGTGTCTTCAACAAATGGTGCTGATCTAACTGGATATCTACATGTAGGAAAATGCAAACTGAACCTTATTTATCATTCTGGACAAAACTAAAGTCTGAGTGGATTAAAGACCTCAACTTAAAACCCCACACAGTCAATGTATTAGAAAAGAAAGTGAGGAAAAGCCTTGAGCTCTTTCACACAGAAGACAACTTCCTAAACAGAATACCAATCGCTCAGGCTCTAAGATCAACATTAATAAATGGGACCTCTTAAAACTGAAAAGCTTCTGTAAGGCAAAGGACACTGTCAGCAGAACAAAATGCTAGCCTACAGACTATGAAAATGTCTTCACCAACCCTACATCTCACAGAGGGCTAATATCTAAAATATATAAACAACTCAAGAAATTAAACACCACCAAACCAAATAATCCAATTAAGAAATGAAGAACAGAACTAAACAGAGAATTTTTAACAGAGGAATATTGAATGGCTGAGAAACATTTAAAGAAATGCTCAATATCCCTAGTCATCAGGGAAATGCAAATCAAAACAATTCTGAGATTCCATCTTACATCCAAGAGAATGGCTAAGGAAAAACACCTCAAGTGATAGCACATGGTGTTGAGGATGTTGTGAAAGGGGAACACTCCTCCATTTCTGGTGGGAGTGCAAATTTGTACAACCACTTTACAATCAATCTGGTGCTTTCTCAGAAATTTGGGAATAGTTCTACCTCAGGACATATATATACCACTCCTGGGCATATACCTGATATATAGTCCACCATAAAACAAAGACATTTGCTCAGCTAAGTACATAATAGCATTTAGCCAGAATCTGGAAACAACCCAGATGTCCCTCAACTGAAGAATGGATAAAGAAACTGTGGTACATTTACACTATAGAATACTACTCAGCTGTTAAAAACAAGGAAATCGTGAAACTTGCAAACAAATGAATGGAACTAGAAATGATCATGCTGAGTGAAGTAACACAGAACACCAAAAAAACACTCATGGTACATATTCACTTTCCAGCTGATATTAACCACATAATACAGGATAACCATAGTACAATACACAGAGCAAAAGAAGCTAAATAACAAGGGAGGGTGCTTAATTCTCATTCAAAAGCCAAATACAATAGACTTCATAAATAAGTGGTTGAAGAGCAGGAACAGGACTGGGCCCTACCATAGAGGTCCTCTAAAAGATGCCACCCAGCATGGGATTGAAGCAGATGCTGAGACTCATAGCCAAATTCTGCGGTGGAGTGCAGGGAATCTTATGGAAGAATTGGAAGTTAGAATGCCCTTAAAAGATAGGAGCTCCACAAGCTGACCAATGGAACCAATAAATCTGGGCCTGGAGGTTGGGGTGGGGGTGGGGTGCTACAGAGACTAATGCACCATCAGAAGATATTAAGTTGCAATGCTTTTTACATTGCATATGAATAAACAAAATTAACAAGATAAGATCTACTGTTTCATGGTTTATTGGTTATCAAGCATTTTACTTTCAGAGAAATGACAATCTATACAGTTACTTGTGTAAGCTCTGTAAAAGAAACAATATTTTTCTAATTTAGAATGATATCTGTGATGTATGTATAAACTTTGTCAGTCCTATAAATGAACCCAGAAATATTATTGTGAATACAGGTTTCAAGAGTATGGAACATAAATTGGAAAATAACATTGAATTTGGGAATATTAATTAGAAAATATATATTGATGCTGAGTTTTTCTGATATTATGCTTTTCATATTTGAGCAAATATTTCAGTAAATTCTATAAACACTAAAATTTCACATTAGGCTTCTCAAATTGTAGTATAATTTCAAGTTGTGAAATTGCTGTCAAACTGATAATTCCAATTTTTGGACTTTACACTGAGTTCTTAAATGGCTATAGAAACAAATTGCACTTGAGTGAATTTTGAATATTGAAGCTGATAACCTAAGATGAATGGTTGGTCACAACACATACTTTTTGCTGTTTTACTCTATGCAGAAATAACCTATCAGAAATGGCACAATAGAGAGCGTTTGGTGTATATTCTGAGGGAAAACAATCCATCATGTCAGACAAGGCATGTTGACAGACAGCTAAAAAGAACTGGGAGCATATGTAAGGGAAGCTTCGTGCTCACTAATATTTTGGTGGTACAGGAAGTAGATCAAGGCCAGAGCCACTCCAGACTGTAAACCTCAAACCTTATCTTGTAGTAACTCACTTACTCTATCTAGTCTCCTGAACTATTAAAGATTCTGCATCTTCCCAATTAATATCACTGCCTTAGAACTGTGTGTTCAAAAGTATAAGCCCGAGAAGACACTTTGTAATCAAGCCAAATTCTCTAGCCCTGACTTTCACTAGAACATGTATTCATGGGAATCATTTCATAATGGGAAGTGCCATGGAGCTCTCTTTCATTAGTTCAATTTGAATAAATTACATGTTTTAACATTAATTATTTAGTGTGATCCAACTAACAAGTAGGCAAGCAGGTATTGAAGCTAAGGACATTTTCCCCTACAAAACCAGTTGTTCAAAACACCACCGTCTTTATGACTATCAAAAAATATAGACAAGAAAGAATATAAAATAGCTCCATACCATTTTACATGATGTTTTAAAAATCATTATTAACTAGAGTATTCCTAACCTCATGGGCTTTTACAGATAATTTGATATTTTCTTCTGCCCTGGTTTATAGTATGAGGTCAATAATTAGTGCCATTCAGCTTTCAAAAATATACTCCCCCACCTCATAGACATTTCACAATTACCACTTTCAAGAAACTTGTATGTTGTCCATTATGGTGACTGCCTGTTCAATGTACTGAAAAAATTGAGCAAAGTATTTTTAAATATAAAATATAGTTATAAAAATTTTCTAGTTAGCATGAAGAAATAAGACTCTTTCATACAATAGGATTGTTCATTTGTGTTGGTTTATAAACCACACTTGTATAACCTTTAGACATCTATGCATGCTTAATGACTTATTCTCTCAAGCTTGCTTGAAGGTTAATCTAATGCATATATTAGGTCAATACATTCTGCAACAGAAATCTATGCATATGGGCCATGAAATGATATAAAAAGTACTCAAGCAAGTGATAATGCTCATTTATTGTTATATTAATATCTTTATAGTATAGTAAAGCTCTTGAAAGAGTATATAAAAATTTAATAGAGTAGGTTTAAATCTAGAAGGTATCATATTCTTTGTTTCTTTCTCCTACAAACTAAGAAGGACCACAGACAATTACAGTATGACCATATAAGTATTAGATATTCAACTTTTCCCTGGCATAAATAAAATTTTTAGCATGTAGGATTGGTGAATTATTCCATTTGTCATTAATTCTTCCCACAAATTTATTGAGGTGTTATTGAGGGGTGTGTGTGTGTGTGTGTGTGTGTGTGTGTGTGTGTCTGTGCGTGCATGCGTACGTGCATGTGTTTGTGTGTATACCAAAGCACAGAAATTTAGTAGAGCATAATTAAATCGTAATCCTTGACTTCAAGATTCAAGCACCTTGTTATTTTCCAAAAAGCTATTAAGCACAAGTAATATTATTTACCAATTGACTCTATGCATATTGATAGGCTTTTAAAAATAGACCTCTTTGCGATAGAAGCAGATTAAATTGAGTAGGGAAATGCACTGAGGAACAGTACAGAAAATTAGGACAAACAAAAATAATAAAAGTTGAACAGTGTGTTATATCTAGTATTTTAGGAAAAATAAGAAAGCTCGATACGAACCTGATGCACAGACTATTAAAAGTTGCCTTGTGTTATTTAAATGAGAAGTTATAGGCTGGGCGTTCCTCTCCTGGTGTCAACTCCTTGACTATGCCTGCATTCTGATGTAGATCTAATGTACACCCAGAAGCTTTGGTTCAGGGGTTTGTACCAGTTTTCCTTGTCTCACTTCCTTCCTCCACTCTTTGCATCATCTCCTTTCCTTTTCTCATAAGATCCTGTTTTTCATGGTTTCAAATTTCAAGTCACATTATTTTAAATTACATTGATCTTATTCCAGATACAGCCAGATTCAAGTTACACGTAAGGTTTAAAAACAATATTTATTAAAAAAAAAAAATATACTGTGGTTAAAGAGACAGAATTAACTAAAGTAATTAAAAATACCTGCTGCTATTAGCATGGAGCTTTGTTTTAGAGATCATTGTTAAAATGTCCAGTTTGTACAAATTTTTCTGTGCTGTCTGGTTGCCAGATAATCTTTTACTTTGCATTTGAAAAAGTTTGAACTGGTGAAGATTAGAATATACAGTATTTTGACATTAAATATGTCAGCAATAATGAGTGGTTTTCAACCTTTTACCGTGAACTTTTTCTGTATGTAGCAATACATAATTACAGATAAAACTTGAAGAGTAATAATAGCCATTTTCCTCTATCACCATATTAATTAATTATAACATTTTATCTAGTGATCCAAAACATATCCCACCATCCCACTGGGCAAACTACTCTATTAAAGTTATTTTTGTCCCACAAGCACAGTTTACATGAATAATTTACACAAGAGTTTGGATCCTATCATTCCATTAGAAAAGGGGATCTATTACACTTTCTTAGTCAGTTATGTTTTATCCCATTAAATGTAAATATAAAATACTGGGTTATAATTCTTATGAGCCATAAATGATAGTGATGACCTCATCAAATGATATTTACTTACCTAACACTTTCAATGGTTAGCACCATAATTGATCTGATCCTAGTAAACGGTAACAAGAAACTGATATCAGGAGGCATTTTACTATGTACTGAGCTTAGAAGTTTTTTTTACATTATTGATGACTTTCTTTGACAACACAGAACCTGCAATACAGCACATCTTTACACAACATATTTTCTGAATTGATGATTAGGCTTCAGGATAGCTGAACCTTTAGTTGAGGTCTTAGGATTCAGGTTCCATTTTCTTGCTTTCTTGGCTGTACAAAAAAATAATGGGCTCTTCTGTGGTTTTAGTGGATTTTGATAAGAATGCTTGCTTATTTCCTTCTATTTTGAAGATGGCCAGAGGCTCCTTGGTCTATATTTGTAAATCTACTTGTAGGTATAGTTGTTTAGAAATAAATGAGAAAATAAATGAAATGTGTAGGATGGATGCAAACATATCAGCAGTTGAATACAATTTATTTTGATTATTGACTATAAAACATGAAAAATTTTGTCAACTGCAATTTACTGGGCTTCATTCTGCCCAAATATTTCTTGACATAATAATGAAGTGAGTTGAGGTTTTTTTTTTCTTTCTTTCTATTCATTTCTTCTATTTTCTTTCTCCTTTTTTCTTTTTCTTTTATTTTAACATTTACATTTCTTTTCTGATGCAGAATATAATCAAGGGTTTTATTCAGTTGAAACACTAACTACAAGTTGAACACAAAGGATCAGAACCTCACTGAAACAGTTATTTATAGTGAAACAATGTCTGCAAATAGCATCCATTAGGCTAAATGCCTAGTGCATGAGATGGGGAAAGGTCCTTTCACATGAAAAAGTAATATACAGATTAGGTGCCAGTTGCCAAAATCAGTGAGATTATCACAAAACTGTTCCATTTTCTCACAACTATGAGAATCACACAATGCATTCTCCTATCTAAAAATCAACTAATAGGACAAAGACAGAGTACCAGAGATACAAATAATTCTTGTATAAGAACGCATTTTTCATATTTTTCTAGATATAGCATTTTTCAAATATGTTAAGGCATATCCTAAATAATGTATATTTAAGCAGCAAGTAATAACAGTCTAGCAATATTTAAGTTTTTAAAAATTGTATCACATAATAATGTCATTACTGCTAGTGAATATTAATATGAAAGTCAAGCTACAGCAGAACTTATTCTTAAACGATACCAAAGACAGTGGTTCTAAATCCTCCTAATACTCTTATTCTTTCATCTGGATCCTGATGTTGTTGTGGCCCTCCCAACTAAACAATTACTTTGTTGCTAATTCATAACTGTAATTTTGCTACTGTTTTGAATCAGAAAATAAGTATCTGATATGCAACCCTGACCCCAAAGGTCTTATAGTCCACAGGCTGAGAACATCCACCATAAGACATTCAAAATGTAGTGGTAGAACCAGGCTTTTCTTGGCACAGTAAAAATAGATACCATTTCCAAAGTCATAGCCTAAGAATATATTCTAGGGCCTATTTAGGAATATGGCATGGAGCCTAAATTTCTGTTAGTCATTTTAGCATGCACATGTTAACTAAACTTTATTTTTTCTAAATTGAAAACTGAAGTACAAGTAAGTTAAAAGGCATAGTCAAGAATATTTTACTAATAAAAATCTGTATTTTGAAATCAATAATAAGTCACAATGCTGGTAAAAATGTAAGACTACATCAACCAAAGTATTCTCAATCCACTGACTGGAATTTATTAAAAATTTACTATGTCAAATGTTTGCACTCATGTGAGAGAAAATTTACAAATTAATTAAAATACATTTATCTACACCAATCTATATATTAACCCTTGTTTTCAGTTGACCACATTTTCAATTCATAGATTTTACTATGTATTTTAAAATCACATATCAATTATAGCAATGTATTTTAAACTCAATAAACTCACTACATTTCAGAAACTCAGTTGGTAAAGTATGTAAGACGAAATTCCTTCTACAAATTGTGGTCCTTAAGTGTTTTACCAATAGCATCATTTTTAATTTCTAATATTTTGTGTGAAGAAAGGTGTTTTAGATTTTAGTCAAAACAAATAGTCTTCTTTCTTAGGAGTAGGTACAATACATCATTCCACACAAAAAGTGGTACATATTCTAATTCTTCATCCTTTTTTTTTTTAAATCTTCATACTGGCAAATAGTAGTACTGGTCTATTTGGACAGGCTAGCTATAGGCATGGATAGATTCTTGCCTGATTTATGCTCCCCAGAGCAGCTGTTTCAGTCTAGCTTGGCAGTACACACAACTACTTTATTTTGGCATAATTTCCTATTTACATTTCCTTGTTTCATCTGTACAAAAATAAAAATATACTACTTGCCTGGGATGAAATATATACATAGTTTGATGTAAAAAATAAAGTAAAAAACAAAATAAAATCTACTCCCCATATAGCATGCAATCAAATGTAGTATACTAGATGATGTTAAAATCTTGGTGTTAAAATTTTATCTGGGAGGAAGAATCTGGCTTCAGTTTTCATACCACAGAAAATCTAGACTTATTTTATTTCTGTTTTTACTCATTTTTGTTTGTTTTGCCCCATCATCTTGATATGATTGATAAGCATAACACAACTTTTCTTTGTTTGGATAGTTGTTGATTTAGTTTTATCACACTCACAGTTTTCCTAATCTGACTTCTGATTGGAAGAAGACTCTAATTCCTCTGAGATCTTGAAAACTATCCTGTGGTCCATGCCTTCACCAACTTATACTGGCACATGAGAAGATATAAGCACCAAGTGAAGGTATTTTTAAAAGGAACTAGTTTCTTTTGCAGCAAAATATAATATTTTGCGGTGTTATAGAAAGGCAGTGTTCAAGATTTAAAAAGAAACACATTAAAGAAGAATAAACATATAACCTAACAAAACCAAGTACCAGAACAACCTAAGGCCGCCCCTTATGTATTGCTGGACAGGAACATATCATTGCTAGAAATAAAAAGAAAGACGACTCAGACTTTACTTCTGTTTGGAGATTGGCATGCATCATGTAATTGTGTTTCCTACAGTTTGCATTCATTTTATTATATGTTACTTTGAACGATTAAGTGGCTTACTACTAAAATGTATTCATATCAGATTCTCCAGATAGATGCAAACTCTATAATCATCTCATTCTTATTTGCAATGATGAATAGAATGGAAGATATTTCTGAGAAAATGATTGGAAAAAAAAAAACCTGGTTCAAAAAGAAAAAGCATCGTTTTTATTTTCTTTTCTTAAAGGGGCATATTGTCATATGTCTGTAGTAACACATAAAAATGGAGATGAAGCCTATTAAAATTATATCAAAGATGAAGAGCGAGAGCTGAATGGACAAACAATGGAAATGGCATAGTCAGATGAAAATGAAAATATCAAGGTAGATCTAAAGTATGCATTCAAACTGAGAACAGCTATAGCAAACATGCAAAAGGGGGCAACTATCTCTGCACAACCTGATAGTTACAAATGCAAACAAAAGAGGAGTGTGGGACTGATAAGAGAGTGAAATGAGCACGATTAGATCAATCCTATTAAAAGCTGTGAGAGACAATAAATGATTCAGGAGAAGTAATCTGCATCCAGGTTTGTTCAGTAACCCACTGGAGGGCTTTGTCAAAATCTTTTGACAAGCTAATTAAAAACAGACAGTTATGCAGCATTTGGTGTTTACCTTTGTGAAATGAATCAACCCATCTTCAAGTTCCTTTATTCAAATTTCCTCCACTATCTTGTCATGTTGACCTTTATGGTACAATATCATGAATAAACTGCATATTCATCAAGACAGCTTTGATGTCACAGTGAAAATAAAATGTCACCTGGAAAGAATTTCTAACCAGTGTTTAGCTCAATGAAGAAAATGTTCCCTGAATATTGAATATGTACTGTATATTTTACAAGTATTATAAGCATATCAATAATAAATGGCTTCAGCCTTTGAGTAAATAATTATATATCAAATATGTGGTCTAAATTTTATTGTATTTTTCTTCAAATGCTTTTTATGAGTTAAAAGTATTAATATTCTTGAGGGAAAAAAGTATGTCTTTTGGCAATGCTCACTTTCTTTCAGCAATACATGTTCAGAACCAATACACCTTTAAAGGTTTCTTTAAAGAGAAGACAGAATAAGAGAAAATGTTAATTCTGTTTTTTTTTTCTGCATTTAATACATACTGTAGAAACGCCCTGCAGTAGGTCCATGGGATAAGCTGATGCCTGAAGGCTAGTAGAGTTTATATTTTCCCTGGTGCTCAGAAAATTGGTAGAAACTGAAATGAAGTATTCTTTATGCCTGTTCTGTCCTTCAGGGCTAGTATTACTTTAACAAAGTCCTCCTATCTAAAGATTCAAAGTAGGTCATCCTTTCCAGCAGCCCACCGCCCACCAAGGCTCACAAAGAAGCTAGCAAGTAGGGCCAGTCCAGCTGTGCCTTTCAGAAAGATATAATGCGGAAATTTGAAAAGCTTGCAAAAATATCGTGACTGCACACACTTTTAATAAAAAGTATCACGATAGGCTTTATAATGTGTTAGAAAATGTTTTCAAGTAAATAGAGGAACAGAGAATCAACATATTAAACATTAATATTGACTATTCTAGGCTGGGATTATTGCTTAAAGTAGAATGATGTCTACATGGTCTTTATGTTGACTCTTTAGCATAAGCTGAAGATGATAAAGCAACCCAGAGTAACATTCTCACATCATTGGTGTTCCTTATTTCTTTGTTGTTTCTACTGTAATAGACTACAAGGCAGCACTCTCTGTATGCTGGTTCCATGGACTCACAGCTCATCTCATTATTTTGAGGCAGGTGCAGTAACTGTCTGTACTTTGCAGATTAGGGAATATGAAGTCATCCAAGGAAAATGGTCAGGTTAAATTATTCAATGAAGAGCTGAGATTCCAAACTAGGTCATTACTCTTTGTACTCTTTGATATTAACTAATAATCTGAAGATATGCTGGATGAGCATTGATAATGAGATAGAATCTGTCACACTGCATTTTTATTTACACAAAATGATATATGTACATAGGTTCATAAGCTTTATAAAAGAACTGGCAAACTTATTCCTACTGAATAAAAGTAACTATTTTTTATTTATTTTCTATATATGGAACCCTTAAAAGGAAGAATCTGTTTAATCTTTTTCTGTGGCTAAAGATGAGACACTGGCAGGGAGTCTGCACAAACTGTTGCACCAACCAAAGACAATGCATGTAGTAAACCTAGACCCACTGTTCAGGTACAGCCAACGGAAAGTTTATTCTTCATGGTTTGGGGGGAGCTGGGACTGCCTCTGACATGAACACTGGTGCCTCTTATTTGATCATTAGTCCATGGTGGGGAGGCCTGGTGGGCACATAGAGGAAAAGATGATCAGGATGATATCTGATAGGCTGTGGTAATATGGTGGGGAATGAGTTCCTTCCTCTTCTTTCAGAGGTCTAGGCGAGGGGAATAGGGCAGAAGAGGGAGGGAGGTTGGGAATGGGAAGATACAAGCAAGAGTGTAACATTCTGGATGCAATCTAAATAAATTATATAGTTTAAAAAATGGAACAGCAGTTAGCTTGCATGCTGGATAATGACTATACTGCTAAGATCCTCACTTTATCCTTTCATTCTTTATATATCTTATTTAATATGTGATACTTTTATACAGCTATCAATTGTCAGCAGTTTCTTTACTATAAGTGGGACTCCATACCCATCTCCTAAATTTTATCTGACTTTCTTGTTCCAGGTCTTATATATGCTATGAAAACCAAGTGATTTCATAAGTGCTCATTATTTTTAACTTTATGATATATTCTGCTTCTTAAAGAGGGTTTGCTGTTTTTATGCCATATTCTCATACACACGTCTACTTCTGCTATCCCTCTAATGGTATTTAATAATTTTTGTTCAATTAGTATTCACATGATATCCTGTGTAAATCACTTGTCTGAGTAAGCTACAGAGATTGTGTTTTCATTTTCATACAACTTTTGCTTTACCTAAATGTTTTTAATTGCAACATTGCATTTTCTTAGATGTTTAGATGCATTCTATTAATTCTGTGTCAATATGCTTTCAAAACTCTGATTTACTTGTACTATATTAAAGATCTTTGTCCCTATGACAAGTGTTTTTTTTCTTTCTTGTTCATGGAGCTCTCCTTGCCTTGATGCATCAATCTGGCCTCTCTAATGTAGTGTATCTGACAATCTTCTCACCATGATGCAGGGAAACAACCTCATCCCTCACTTTAGTTTGATTCTGTCACTCAAAATTTTTTTTTCCTGTAGATAGTCTAGCTTTCATGCCTGTCAGAAAATCCACTGCTAAGAACTTCTTGCATTATAATTTATAGAATATTTAAAATATACAAGGTAAGGAAATAATATTATTTCTGCATCTATATTACACATATAAAATGTTGATATGCATAGACTTTATATTTCTATGTTGTCATTAATTTACACACAGAAGAACATACATACACAATTTGTACTCAAGGAAGAAGTCATACAAGTATATTGTAACTCTGAAAAATAGAGGAGCTCAGAATCTATATACACCAAGGCAATGGAATTTGGGGAATGTAGCAACTCATAAGAGAGATATTTAGAAGTACAGATTAATATAAAAGCTAATCATGATTCAAAAATCTACCAACGACCAAACTTAAACTTAAAATAGAACAAAAATACAAGTTTACAAACACTAAAAGTTTGTAATAGGATACCTTATGCATGTGACATCATCAAAGTGAGAAATGCTTCCAATTACTCAAACCAAATCTATGAAAAAAAAATAGCACAACAAAATAATGAATTATCAAATCTATCAAGTACATCATCCTTATGGTAAACATTACCATGAATAATATGGACCTCCTTATGCTCTCTAATACATTTGATGACAATGAAAATAATTATGCATTCTGTGTAAGGTATTCGCCTACTGCTCTAATAAAACACCATCACCAAGGCAGCTTACCCCCAAAAATAGTTTAGTTCGGTTTATGGTTTAGTAAGGGAAACAGTCCATGTGTGCATGGAGATTGTGGATGGACGGCAAGAACTTACAGCAGGAACTACAAGCAGAAATCAAAAAGCCACCAAGGACAGAAGATTAGCTTTTAAACATCAGATAGCTTCAGTGACATACTTCATCCAGTGAACAGTACCTCCTAAACTTACAATTACCTAAGCACACAGGGGATACCCACAGAGGCATTATTCAAAAATACTTGCTAGTTTTACTAATTTGTTTATTCATTCATTCCTTTACTTCATTGCAGTGATGAGGATGGAACACAAAGCTTCATGAATACAGGGTATCTGCCCTAGCTCTTAGTCACATCGCTAATATAAGGATGATTTATTATTATAGTAATAAAATGACTTAGTCTCGGAATAGCTATGCTGCATATTAAAGGTCAGGTAAACATAAAAGATAAGCTTGGGGCTATCATCATTAAGTTCATACAAAATTTACAATAATGCAGTGACAAAAAGTAGAAGCCTTTATGAAGTTATAGGAGAAAACAGAGGGAAGAGGACTTAAGAGAAAATGAGAGAGCTTCTGAGTAAGAGCTAAGCTCATTATTGACATATGGATGAAGCTTTTTAATATGTAAGTGTTGAAATTCTTCCAATTGTACCTACAGAATAATAAACCTTAATTATACTTGTTCCTTTCCATTAGTGTTTCTATTTGGCTTTTTGATTTTTATGAGACTATTCCTTTTTAAATCCACTAGTCTGCCCAGCTAAACTTGTTTTCAGCAGCATTGTACAAGGTGCCTTTACTTATATAAATTTTCAAGAACTTGTTTTAAAGCATGTTACACAAAATGTAGTTTAGATCAATTGTTAAAAGGTACAATTGTACTCAAGTATCTAGCATGTCCCTTTCTCCTAATTGTACACACTACATTTTTTACTAACTACAGACAAGCCTAGAGTAAATCTGTTTTTAAAAGCTTTGGAAATTAAGAAGAAGGGCCGGGCGTGGTGGCGCACGCCTTTAATCCCAGCACTCGGGAGGCAGAGGCAGGCGGATCGCTGTGAGTTCGAGGCCAGCCTGGTCTACAAAGTGAGTCCAGGACAGCCAAAGCTACACAGAGAGACTCTGTCTCAAAAAACCAAAAAAAAAAAAAAAAAAAAAAAAAAAAAAAGAAATTAAGAAGAAAACTTAAAATATTAATTATATCACCAGGAATATCTTGGATCTTCTCAAGTTTAGTAATATTTTTTATTAACTTATTCTTGTTACATCTCAATGGTTATCCCATCCCTTGTATCCTCCCATTCTTCCCTCCCTCCCTTTTTCCCCTTATTCCCCTCCCCTATGACTGTTCCTGAGGGGGATTACCTCCCCCTGTATATGCTCATAGGGTATCAAGTCTCTTCTTGGTAACCTGCTGTCCTTCCTCTGAGTGCCACCAGGTCTCCCCCTCCAGGGACATGGTCAAATGTGAGGAACCAGGTTACGTGAGAAAGTCATATCCCACTCTCCACTCACCAGCCAAGGACAATACAGGAGGTAAACTTTAAACCCCTACCCAGATCTAGCCAATGGTCAAGTTTAATAATATTAATTAATAAAACATCTCTTAATTTTAGAAACTATGATCATATGTTATATACAACTATGTCCAATCAAATTATTGAAGAGTATTATTATCTAAAATTATCATTATGCCTGAATACTCACAGTAATCAGCTCAATAATTTTTATATCATAAAGACTTCTTACAGATCATAACTATAAACACAGCAAATACTGAGTTGTAACTCCTCTAGAAAGAATTATCTAAATGATAAGAATGCAATTGGGAATGATTCATATCAAGGGGGAAAGACCCAGATAATTCAACAGCAGTTAGTGACTTAATATATTTAATATTATTTATCAAGTATATAGGCATATGTTGTTTCTTTTTCCAAATAATTTTGATTAACTAATGGAGTTGATTTATATAATGTGTCTAACATATACCAAAATGAAATGGTTGACAATTTTTTTTTAGTCTTTATACAATGATAAAATAAAAGGAGATAATCCAAAACCTAAATTAATATTTTAGGTGCATTAGTATACAACTATCAGTAGAACACTGAAGTCCATGAACATGAAACACATAAAGCTTGAAAAAAAAATGCAGACAAGCAGTGAGATTATAGTGGTAAGCATTGACTACTGAACATAGGCCTCAGTATGGCAAACGCCGAGGAGGACAGTGGCATTTGAAGACTCTGAGAACTGCAATTACTGCTTCAAGGAAGTACTTCCTTCCATATGGTAACTTGTAATTTTGTAAAATATTAATGAATGCTGAGGCCTTAATTTTGTTTCCTGTTGCTGTGATAAAACACTCTGACAAAACCAAGCCTGTGGAGAAAGGGTTTATTTTGCTTACAACTCCAAGTTATAGCCTATCATTGAGGGGAAGTAAAAGCAACAGGAATTTGAAGCATCTAATTACATTGTATCCACCATCAAGGAAAAAGAGCAATGGATTACAGACAGTGTTCCAGTGCACAGTGTACTTTTTGTATTCATAAGCAAACACTAGTTCCCTGTCAAGGGAATGGTGCTGTGGAAGTTTTGGCTTATATGTAAACATGTTTTTGTTTTATTCTCAGGTGTGGGATACGGATGCTGCTCCAATTTGCCCACAGCTGATCTCTACCTCCTGAGAGAGTAAGTGTGATGGTTGTCAGCAGGGAAGTGCCTCCGGCGAGGGTGTGGTCTTTGCCAGGGGGATAATTGCCAGAAAAGGAGAGAGACTTGGGGCTCTGAGAAAGAAGAAGGCTGCTGGTGTATTCCCTTTGCTGCTCCTGGTGCTGCTGAAGCATTGTGAGAAGTCTGAGATATCCTGAACCAAGGATTGCACTTGCTGCAAGCAACCTGATGACCCTAAACAGCAGGAAGTAGCTAAGGAAAACCGTGCTCCTCCTCCCACTAACCTTCTCTCTCTCCTCCCTGGTGTTGGAGAGTTGGAAGGGATTGAGGTGGAGAAGGGAGAACAAGATGTATGGAATCCAAAATAAACATACATGAAAAACAATACACCAACAGAATGGTACAGCCCCACATCTGTGCATCTTCACACCAATCAAGAGAACTACTGACAGACATGGTGTTAAGCCAACTTAATTAGGACAAACTCTTAGAGAAACTCCCTTCTCTAGTGATTTTAGGTCATGTCAAAATAACAAGCAAAACTATTCCTGATATCCTCACCACTTATCCATTTAACATGCAAACATATCACTTTAAACTGTAACCATCCATGCTTTGTATTATATGAAAAGTACTCTGTTGTAATGGGTAATACATCCTGCCAGCTTTAAATATATCTATATTCATTGGATTTTTAACCAATTTAAGTTCTAGAGCGTCTAAACTATATGCTCCTATATAATAACAAAGTTACATATTTATAAAATATGAATGTATGCAATAAATACTCTTAATGTAAAATGGAAGTATAAGAACACGGAGGGAAGAGATCACACAAAAGGGAAAGAAAAATCCAGGAGAGAGAAAACCAAATCCTGCAGCTTCATTGCAGTAGCTGAAGCTCAAATCGCAATTGGATGCACGTGTAATGGCTTGGGTAGCTACACTATGCTAACTCTGCCACATGAAGTAGACACAGATTATTATTTTAAATGAATTTGATCTTCACAACATCCTTTCATGGGGTGACACTTTGCACTATGGACACTGCCTATATGTACTCTTCTTGAAATAAACTTTAAGCCTACTCACACACATGTACTCCACCAAAGACACCAATCTGTCATTCCTAAGTTCAGGTTATCTCAAGTTCTCAGGACACAGAGAGAGTGAATATAAATTTTGGCACCACTGTCACACAACTAGTCTCCATCTCACATTCCAGCTACAGCCTTGTTTTCTGTAAGAACTCACGAGTCAGCACTCTACTGCCTATGATATTGTCTTAAAGAATGCCTGAGAATGGGATATTATGCACTGCTTTCTACAAAACTGTCCCAAAAAAATGCAAAATCCATACTGTCAGGTTTATCACAGCTATATTCTCGTTTCTAAGTACTGATTTATTTTTCAGTTTTATTTCCTGTTACTGTAATAAAATACCCTGATAAAATAAGGTTTGTTTGGCTTACTCTTCAAATTTACAGTCTGTCAGGAAGAGAAAGCTCTGACACTAGGATTTTTAAAAACAGGGTCTACTTACAACTGACTACTCTGGAATTTTCTATGTAGCTCAGTTTGGTTTCAAATTCACAGATATCAGTCTGCTTTTGTATCCTGAGTGCCTGTATTAAAGGTTTGTATTGTGGGAGGATGTTTTTGTCCTTTCCACAAACTCCTGGAATAATGACTTGTGAGACTCAATTATTATTTACAAATACCTAGGCCAAATAGTTGGGCTCCTCTCTGACTAGCTCATAACTTAAAATAACCAATTTATACTAATTTACATTCTGCTTCATGGCTGGTTACCTGGGCTACCATGTGTCCACTTTCTTCACATCTTACCAGATGAATCTCCTCCTCCTGGCTTTATCCCAGAATCCCTTCTGCCTCCTGGATATCCCAACTATTTCCTGCCTCAGCCATAGGCCATAAGTTTTATAACTAACAGATGTCGCATCCATACAACACACAAGACATTCCTTCGACAGGTTCTTGTGTATAGCAAAAGCAATCTGGAGTAGCTAGCCATGTTACACTAAGAGTCAAGAGGAAATAGCAATGAACTAATGCATATATGTTATTGCTTAGCTCATATTCTCCACTCTTCTACATGGAGTGATCCGTTTCTTAGGGAATTATGCCATTTGCAGCAGGTGGATCTCCCCACACAAATTAACAAAATTTATATGTGATTACATAGGTAACCACAAGTTAATCTAGTCTACACACTCCCTCATTCGATTCTTTTTTCAGGCTTATTAGAGATTTTATTTAATTGACAAATAAAACTAACCAATGTAGTTTTAGTATGTAAGTTGGACAATTTTTGTATTAAAATTGTATTTCTCTCTCTCTCATACAATGTATCCTAATGACAGGTTCCCCTCCCTCCATCCCTCTTAGCTCCCTACCAAATCCCTTCCTCCCTAATCTACTCTCTTCCATTTTTCTTCAGAGAAGAGAAGGCCTCCAAGAGACAACAGCCAAATACAACAAAAGAAGATTTTAAAAGACAATGAAAATGAGGAATAAAGTCACAAAAGTTGGCAAATTTGTCAGTTACACACCAGATCCCAATAACAGGAATCACAGAAAAACACCAAGCTAACAACCATAATGTATATACAGAGGAACTGGTACAGGGCCACAGATGCCCTGGGGTTGGCTCTTCAGTCTCTTTGAGCCCATATGTGCCCTGCTTATATGATTCAGTGGGCTATAGTCTCCTGTCTCCTGATGTCTTTCATCCATTTTGACTTCTACAGTCTCTTCCCTCTTCCTTGGGTTTCTCTAAACTTCAAGGAGAAGGACACAATGAACATCTATCAGTTAGATGCTATCTCCACATAATATCTGGTTGTGCGGTCTCTGTACATATTCCTATCTACTTACAGAAGATGCTTTGTTAATTCTGACTGGACAAGGAATCTATCTGAGTCTGGAAAAAGCATTTATCTTAGTATAGCAGAATATCATTAGGAATCAGTGTGTGTGTGTGTGTGTGTGTGTGTGTGTGTGTGTGTGTGTGTGTGTGTGTGTGTACATGAATCATGTTGATTCTATCATAGGTCTTTAGGCTACCCAGTCTCTGGTTTTTGGCCGTCCAAGAACTGTAAGGCATGGTCTTTTTCTCATGGAGTGAGCCTCAAGATATATCAGACATTGGTTGTCCACTTCCACAAATTCTCAGCAACTATTGCCCCTGCACATCTTAGAAGCAAGACAGAGTTTAGGTTGAGCATTTTGTGACTGGATCAGCATCACAATATCTCTTTCCTTAGCCTTCAGACTACATGCATGTGCCAAAGACAATAGAAGATAGGAGCGAAGGTTCAATGCAAGCACCAGCTCTACCTCTCTGAGTGAACTGTATATATATTTTCCTCAGCAATGGGGCCCAGATGTTAGTTTTCAGAGAGTGACCCTTTGGTGACCAAAGTTTTAAAGATTTATTTTACTATGCCTATATAGAATATTTCTAGTTTCTTAAGTTGTACTTTATGAATTGTTTTCCCATGAAGAATCACACTAAGAAAAAGAAAAGTTACTAACTATAAATCCAACAGAGGGTTAATATCTAGAACACACAAAGCGATAAAACATTAAACATCAAGAAAATGAGTAACCACTTAAGAAAAATGGGACAGAGGAATCATCAAAGAGTTTTACAGCACAGAATTCAACTAGCTAAGAAACATTTGAGAAAAAAGTTTTACATCCTTACCTGTAAAGTAAATGTGCATTAAAAGTAATTCGAGATTTAAACTTACCCCAATCAGACTGGCTAAGCTCCAAAAGCAAAGAAGGACAAATACTGACTTGGATGCAGGGAAAAGAAACTATTATTAACTGGTGGTAGGGGTGTGATATTGTACAACAATGATATAAATCAATTTGAAAGTTCTTCAAAAAGCTAGACAAAGAAGTACAGTTCTACCACTTCTGGGCACATACACAAAATAATCTATTCCACCATAGACCACCGGACTAGTAATGTTTATTGCCTTGATAGTTGTGTCTTTTCACAAGAGAACTGTGATAAAATAATACAACCCAGAGAACTCAAGGAGGCTGTCTTCTGTAAATGTCATCTATATTGGCCAACTTTCATAGTCCCCAAAAGTGCTATGTATATGACTGGTAGAGAAAACTAATCTCCACTCTTAGCCTCCTATGAACTCGGCAGTCTACAATATTAACTGGCTTAGCAAGATATTCCCCAAAATGATATTTTGGAACCAATGTAATGGAAGTAATCAACCACTTACGGATTGTATATATGGCACACTCCACAAGTTGAAATACATATCTGGAAACGTTACATGGCCAAGAGCCTGTACATGTCATAGTCTCTATGGGAGTATCATTTATTATTACTCTGGTAAACTTATATAGTATTAACTGACTCCTATTGGCTTACCAATATATTCATAGATTATTGCTTATTCAACCTTTGTTGGAGAACCTTCTTTTTCTAGTAGACATCAGTGACCATGAAGTCCAGCAACATACCAAGATGCAGAGAATAAGAAACTACAGATATTCTATATGGCATCCCCTCTCCCAATGCTTAGTGAGAATTTCAGAAAATGCAGTAGAAAAACTTTAAGGACCCAAGGATATAGCCAAATACACGAAACTAGGGTTTCTTGGACAAGATATAACTGCTGCTCATGGGAACTCACAGCAAATATTACAGTGTGAAGAAGACCTGCCTAAACTCACACCAGACAAAGTTTCAGTACAGGAAGGAATGGAGGATTTGAAATCTCATAACTAACTAATAAGGTATTGGCAAATGGTAAGTGCTGTGATGGGTAGAGTCAGTTTTGTTCAATTGGGCCTCTCTTGATGGTTTTACCACCCTTCAGTGTTGACCAAATATCCTAGAGTATATGAAGACCACAAATTGAAATTAAATGATGAAAAATTATCAATGACAATCTCTGAGAAGTTGAGGGAGGATAATATGATCAAATAGAGTGTGTGAGGTTCTCTAAATACTAATAATATAAGCTAGCAAACATTGTATTTTTAATTAAGTGTATGTGAGTATGTCTGTGTTTAGGTATGTGTAAATGACAGGAGGTACCTTTGGAGCCAGAAGAGAATGTAATGTTCCCCTGGAAATTGAATTAGAGCCAAAAATATGCTGCCCAATACAACTTGGCGCTCTTCTAGAAAAATTTATGCTTAATTCTAATTCCTAAGGCCAAATAGAATAGAAACAAGAAGTGGTTGAACAGAAGGAACAGGTATGTAGCCTACCATAGAGATCCTCTGAAAGACTCCACCCACACAGCATGAGAACTGAAGCAGATTCTGAGACCCACAGCCAAACCTTGTGGTGGAATTCAGGAAGTCTTATGGAAGAACTGGGGCATAGAAGGAGCTGGAGGGGACAAGACCTCCACAACAAAACCAGTGGAGTGAACAAATCTGGGCAAGGGGGATGGAAGTGCTGCAGACTGATGTACCAACCAAGGACAGTGCATGCTGAGGACATAGATCCTCTGCTCAGATGTAGTAGAGAGGCACTACAGTCTCCTTGTGGATTCCATAATATGGAGAGTAGGGTCTTCCTCTGGTGGATTCTGGTAAACACTCGCTGATCACTTCCTCCTGGTAAGGCAGCCTTTCCAGGCCACAGAGGATGCAGGCAGTTCAGATGAGACTTGATAGGGTGGGGTGATATGATAAGGAAAGAGGGCTTCCCCTTTCTGTGGACTTGGGCTGGAAGAGGGATGGGGGAGGAACAGTATGATCAGGTGAAGATGAAGGAGTGGGCTACCATTAGGATGTAAAGTGAATGAATTAAAAATAAAAAGATGAAACATTAAAATAGTCACCCCTTGACATTAACTCTGTTCCCCAAGATTTGATCACTTCCCCTTGGTGCAGAGGCACATAGAGGAAGAGGAAGCAAGATATCTGGATGAGACCGGATAGTTGTGGCCACACACTGAAGAAGGAGATCCCCTCTGTCAGCTGTCTAGGGGATGGGAATAGGGAGGAAGAGGGAGGGAAAGTGGGCAGATACAAGGGAAGGGAAAACAATTGACATGCAATCCAAATAAATTATAATAAATTAAAATAAAAAATAATACTGTTAAATATTTTAAAACTTCAGTCTCTTATATTCCAAAATCTCTTAAATGTAGTTCGCAATAAAATGAAATATTAGAGAAACATGTTTAATATTTTCCTACAAAAATGGGAAAGACCAGAGAATAATTTCAATTAAATTAAAGCAAACCTAAAGCCCAAAGTTTACAACCTGTGGGTTCCTCCTCCTCTGTGCCATAAGACATGGGCTGCTCTGCTTCTAAAAAAAAAAAAAAATATATATATATATATATATGGTCAATGTATTCATTTTACATCGCAGTTGTTATCCCATCCCTTGTATCCTCCTATTCCTCCTCCCTCTCACTTTCCCCCTACTCCCCTCCCCTATGACTGTGACTGAGAGGGACCTCTTCCCCCTGTATATACTTATAGGGCATCAAGTCTCTTCTTGGTAGCCTGCTATCCTTCCTCTGAGTGCCACCAGGCTTCCCCATCCAGGGGACGTGGTCAAATATGGGGCATCAAAGTTCTTGTGAAAGTAAGTCTCCACTCTCCACTCAACTGTGGAGAATGTCCTGTCCATTGGCTAGATCTGGGCAGGGGTTTGAAGTTTACTGCATGTATTGTCCTTGACTGGTGCCATAGTTTGAGCAGGACCCCTGGGCTCAGATTCGCCAATCATAATGTTCTTCATGTAGGTTTCTAGCATTCTCTGGATCTTTCTATTTCCCCATTCTCCTATGCTTCTCTCACCTAGAGTCCCAATAGGATGTCCTCCCCTCTGTCCCACTTTCCTGATAATCAAATGCAGGAAGATGCAGCCAAGCAGGTAGAAGACATAAAAGAGGTTTATATTTGCTCTGCTTCATTGACTCCTCCATCACAGCTCACATAGCTTGCTTTTGGACATAACCTGTAGGATGTATGCCACTGTCCATTGTTTTAACCTATGGTCTCAGAATCTCCAACATGCTGGGATCTGTACTGCAATTGATTATGCACCTTTA
This sequence comes from Acomys minous, assembly GCF_964271855.1. Taxonomy (NCBI): domain Eukaryota; kingdom Metazoa; phylum Chordata; class Mammalia; order Rodentia; family Muridae; genus Acomys; species Acomys minous. Next base: position 134,280,422 of record NC_140483.1, read on the forward strand.
CCAACGGCCTCCTATCAACTCCTCATGATTGCTAATGAAACGCCTGGAATATTTCTGATTATTTCTGCCTTTGTATGTAATTTTATGTTTTCCTTATGAAGCTTTCTCATGATTCTTTCTGCTTTCTGCTTACATATTACAATGATATGTGATGGAAGGTTTCTTTACTGTATATATCTTGGTTGTTTTACCCTCCTCTTATATTTTAAAATCTTCACTCAGTTCATTATGGGAGTTCTCTGTAATAGATTCACTTAAAAGTGTGTCTAACTATACTGTATTTTATCTCTGCTTCTTCTTCTACATTAAAAAATTTAGATTTGTTTCTCAAATATACGCCAGCAATCTCTCTCTCTCTCTCTCTCTCTCTCTCTCTCTCTCTCTCTCTCGCTCTCTCTCTCTCTCCTTTCTCTCTCTTTCCCTACTCTTTAGCGCTCTCTCTCTCTCTCTCTCTCTCTCTCTCTCTCTCTCTCTCTCTCTCTCTCTCTCTCCTTTCTCTCTCTTTCCCTACTCTTTAGCGCTCTCTCCCTCTCTCTCTCTTTCTCTCTCTCTCTTTCTCTCTCTCTGTGTGTGTGTGTGTGTGATTGTATTGTTTTATCCACTTTGTCCTCCATCCCTAAAATGTATTGCATCATGTGGTTTTATATGTTGTTGATGTTATCAAATGTGTTTTTTTTTTATTGAGCATCTCCTTCCTTTCACATATTTCAGTGTGTTTCTTTTTCAATATTTTGATAACTTTACTGAACTTTTCCTTCATATTTTGGATATTTACCTACTATGTACTAGCTCTTTCATTACTTTAGAAAGAGTTTTCTTAATTCTTGAATAAGTTTCCTAATTCAAACATGTCTTTGTTTGAATCTACTTCATGATCATTAAATCCTTTTTTCTTTTATTTTTATAATTTATTCAGATTACATCCCTTCACTTGTCTCTTCTCATATCTCCTCCCTCCCTCTTTCACCCTACTCCCCTCCCCTAGACCTCTGACAGAAGAAGACCTCCTCCCCCACCATGTGACTACAGCTTATCAGGTCTTTCTCAGCCACAGTCAGCTCTACGTGTTTTGTATACAGAGGAGTTGTTTGATTGGGTATGAGTTGGGGGTAATGGTGTATCATACACTTTGCATTTCTTTGTCATGCCTGTATGTGTTAAAATGCATTTCTCTTTTAATTTTCAGTTCCTTGTCTTACAATTATTTGGACTTTTGTTTGTTTGTTGTATTCTATGATACTTCCTAGAGCGATATCTGCATACCGTTCAGTATAAGGAACAGGTGAATCTTGGTATCAGTTGTTAAATAGACTTGGTGTGGTAACTCTGCCTGGGTTATGTACCAATAAAAGTAATGGTGCAACTGCATGCTTAGCACTAATGTGGCCAGGAGTAACACCCCTGGTCATCTTTTGTGTTATGTGAACCTTCTGGAGTTAGAACAAGGAACACCAGACTCCATAGATACTGAACATGTTCTAGGGATTGTAGATAGATCAACAAGCCTAAAGTCACCTTTGTGACAGCCAGAATATAGACTCTCTGTGCTGCAGGAACTACTGAAACTTCAGAAGTTAAACCTCCAAGACCAGGATGACTTCTGAATCTGCTAGAGCTGAAGGCCCAGTCTCATAGAGTACCTAAGCACTCTGCAAATGAATGTGTGACCCTGAAACTATGTATTTGTGTATGGGAGTGGAGGGGGGAGGTGGTGGGGGTGGGAAGGTAGCAGGTCTTCCAGTGTTTTTTTGACTCTTCAAAGGTAGAATCCTGGTTGTTTCTTTCTTTTTTTGTTTTGGTTGTTGTTGTTTTTGTTTTTCTGTTTTTGTTTTTGTTTTTGTTTTTGTCACACAGAAGCCCTCCTGATTACAATGTAAGATCTGGGTGTCCCAGAGGCCTAGTTTCTTGCTGTTCTATGATTATATGGTGTCCCCAATCAATATCATATCAGATGGAATTATTTTTTTTAAAGCTATAGCAGAAGTGACATTAAATTGTCCACTCATTATGAACATTTAAATATAAATCTATTGTTAACACTTCTAAACTAATGTTGTGATTTTCATCCACAGTTAAACAAATCTCCTAGCATATGACTCATTTACATATGTCTATTCTCTCAACACCAAAAATTAGTGTCATTTGTCGTACACAGCACTAGTGGTTTTTTTTCCCAATTCTTGTTATTCATAACTATCTTCTTAGCATTGAAGTGGATTTATTCAGTTATTATATGTTCTGTTTTAAGTAAAACATCTGTGTCTTATTGCCTGCCTGTACACACCTATGTAAATTGACAAATGTTATGGGGTCTTGATTATGTGCAAACAGAGATACTTATAAAAACAAAATAATTTATTTTGCCATAAATGTAGCATATTACAAGGTACTATTTCACCACAATGGATTCCTATTAAAATCGCTTCTCTCTGTTTATGACAGTCAATAATTAATCAAATAATTATTATGTATTTTGTGCTATAATACATTTAGTATTTAAAGAAATATTTTCAAGGCCAATAAGACACAAAAATTGTTTTACATAAAGATAAAAACTTTCTAAACTATACTACATAACAAAGATTAGAATTTTAATTCATAACCTATTTTAAGAAATATTAAATACACATATTTCTATTTACTTTAAAAATATCTTTAATGTACAAAAGTTCATACTGTTTTTACTTATTAATAGGAGAATGTCTAATTTCTTCATAACATTGTACAGTACAGAAGTAACCTGTTTCTAACCTGAGTGAATGTCGCTGGACACAGAGACAAAAGGCTTAGGAGAATGCTTTCAGGAAGAGGTTCTTCTCCCCAGATAACCTCTACATTTTCATCTGTTTATGTTATTATAAAATATAGAATATGAAATATTATAATAAAGTTGCATTATTTGAAAAAGTAAGCTCTAAGATAAAATCAATAGTCCCAGAGCAGATGGTGAAGATAAAAGAACAGAAAGAAAACCAAGACCCTTTCACAGACATAAATATGGAGCAACTTACACATTATATTTGTCAATATATTTGGGTTGGATATATTTTATATATTGTATTCAACATTGCCATTCACTTTTTAAAGAATGCTTGCAGTTTCTCTTTCTTGGTCGCCGTGTCTTAATAAATAGCTCTTCTAAAAGCTGTCTGCCCTGTGAATTTTACAGCAGAAACCATTGATAACTGCCCACACTAAGCAAAATGTTTTCACAGCTGCAAGCAAGATTCTTAAATAGCAAAGGTGCGCTGAAGACATCCTTGGCAATTAATAGCTACAATAATAAAACTACTTGCACTTGTGACATATTCACTCAGAGTAGACCAAAGCACTTTGCAAATAAACATACATTATTAACCTAATTTTTTACAGATGTGGAGGAAAACCCACTTGATTTAGGTTAAGGCCACATAAATTATTCTGCCTACATTTGACCAACAAGTCTGATGCATGACCTTCAATGGAGCAACTTCCTCCAAAGCCTTTGCTCTGCCTTTTGAAAATCCAACAACTATTAGCATTTGAACTTCAGATGAACACCACTTAATGCATCAATTTGTAGTAACATTTGGCATGGAAAACATTCTGTTTTGCATTAGATTATTTTCATAAAAAAGAAAACATTCTGCAGGTGAAACCTAATAATACAAAATCAAGCAAGAGACACACAGTGGAGAAAATTCAAGTGATCAATGCTGTGTTAGGTTACTTGAAGGGAGAAGGAGGAGGACAGTGTTACTGAAGAGCCTGCTATGCTTTTCCAAGATACTGTTTTTAACAATGTTTACATCATTATAAAACCCTGAGTTTTTGTTTTACTAATACAGAGAGATGAGATACCTATAGCATGTCACTTATTCAGAAAGGACACCAAATACCAAACTTTCTATGGTTACTTGAAGATGTCCTCTTTTAATCTAAGCTATGAATTCTTTGGGTGTCACGGAAAAATCATAAAGTATGTGTCATAACTATGCATTCAATTATGCATGTTTTTTAAAAAATGAAGGTCACTTTGAATGAGGTATTTTAATATGTATAAACCAAAAATTCCTGTGATCTGAACACTTAAACTGCCTCTAACCAAACACACTTGAAAACTGTTGAACTATTCCTTCAGTATATTTCACCAACTCAATATGGCAATAATATTAAAATATAAAAAATGACTGTGATTGATCTCTTCTTGATTTTTGAATGTTTGGATTAATCTAGAAATCCATTCAATATTTTAGACTTTCCAATATAATAGAGTGCAGAGTAAATAATACTCTGAAATTCTTTGGCATCTGTTGTAATGTGCCAGTTGTTAATGATCCTCTGTTTCTGTTTATTTCAAACCTCTATTTCATTTGTTTGTTTGTTCTGATCATTATGTATAACTTCTCAATGAACCAGCTCTCAGATTTGTTGATTTTTGTTTTTTTGTTTGTTTTTAGACCAAGATGAGATGGGGCACTGATATTTCTGTGTTTTGTTTAATATGATCTCAAATGTCATTTTTATTATGTTTAAGGCCATGTAGCACTTCACTGAGAATTTCTTTTTTACCCATTCATCATGTAGAGTATTTAGGGAGCTTTCATTCTTGTACTGCTGTGAATGACGCTATGTACATGAATGAGGAAACTGATTGCTGAATCAGGAGACAATTCTACTTTTAAACTTTTAGGGAGGTTGTTTTGTTTGGTGTATCCCTTGTGTGAGGCGTTTTTACTTGCTTTTAAACATCACATTATTTCTCAAAAAATGAATTTAAAATGTTGAATAATCATGTCAAAATTTTAGGTGAATCATTATTTCTTTTTAAGTACACACAAAATAGGCACCGGGACAAATCATATTCATGTCTACAACCCTCATCAACTAATTACAATTATAAAAAGTTTGCTCTCTGAATATACATAATTTTTCTAGAGATAAATAACTGGAATCTACCTGAGGAATCTTCAAATATTTAAGAGTTAAACAGATTAATTAAACAGAGTTCTAAATAATTCATAGGCGAAATCAAAAAATAAATGTGTTGTTTTGGAATACATTGCAGATTGGTAGTACCTGCCAATCCCTCTGACCAGGAGGAGGTTCCACCTGCAATTGGGCTTCCCCTCCTTGGGCTTCTTGACCTTAGGGTGACCATTTTGGCTGCACCAGTGGCCGGGACACCAGGGGCGGCAGTATCACCACCAGCCTTCTTGGCTCCAGGCATCTTCTCCTTTGTGTCAAACTTCTTGGCTTTTTCACTTGCCATCTTGCAAGATGGGAAAGAGCACTAAAATACACTTTTAGCTGACATACCAAAGAATAAATGAAAAAAAAAGTAATATATAAAATAAATGGGAAAAATCCAAATGATATTCTAAAAATAAATAGAAAATATAATGTGCACTGAAATCACATCATAAAAACAATGAAACATTTATTTTAATTATACATCTTTCATTTGTGAGAAAACCTAAGTATATTGACAGAACTATAGCATTATAATTGTCAGTCCTTAACATATCAGTTATACAACAGACACACTTATATACTTTATATGTATATGTTATAGTTAATGAAATAAAAAATTTACATGAATAGTATTCACTATGTGTGTGTGTGTGTGTGTGTGTGTGTGTGTGTCCTGTGTTAGGAGTAAAACTCCAAGGACTGGACTCACACTAAAAGTGTGTCTATGATTAATCGTATATCCAGCCCAAAATATAATTTCCTCAAAGTTCTCTTTCATTTATTACTAATTTAATATTTTAATTATGTGCAATGTATTCTGATAATACTTATCTCCCACTTTACCCTTACCTCTCTTCAGAACCCCTCACAGCACATCGATCTACTACCTTAATCTGATATATATCTATAAACCATCTGCATCCAATTACTACTGGCTACATGTGCATGGATGCGGAGCATTCCAACAGAGCTTGGACAAGTTGCTAGACTCTGTACTCCAAAGAAAAGTGTCTCTTACTTCTCCAGAGGCTATCACTTGCAGATAGTTTCTCAGCTATGCATAGGATCTCACTAGGCCCTACCGCCATTTACAGTCTAATTACTACTAGATTGGTCACGCACAGATCTTCTCTTGGCAACCATAGCTGCTATGATTTCAAGAATAGATTGGCCACGTCATACTAGAAGACATTTCAAAAGACCTTACTCCATCCTGTGGCTCTTAAATTTTTTCTGTCTCTTGTAATATTCCCTGAACTTTTTATGTAATATGGACAGGACGGAGAACTAACAATCTCTCATTCTCAACACTGTAACTATTTATCCATCTGCTTTGACCACTGCCTACTCTAAATATAAATATTATAATTTAACAATGTAATCACTTGGCAAAATAACTCTAGTAGGTTCCACATTAGAACCTCCGGCCTCATTAAGGCAAAAGTCTTTGACCAGGTTAAGTGTACTATTCAGAGTGATAGGGGAAAGCTGATCCAAATGGTATTGCTTAGCCATTTATAATCCTGAGATGAAGGCAATGGCCAAATTTAACTTGAGGAAAAGGCTTATTCATCATACGCTTCCAGAAAACAGATCATCTGAAGGGGACGTCAGGGTAGGAACTCCTCAGGGACCCGGAGACAGAAATTGAAGCGGAGATCACAGAAAACGGCCTCTTACTCTCTTATTCTTTATGGCTTTCATGAACCCTGTAAGTTTTCATGTAGGAAACAATTATTTTTCTACTTTACTATAATTAGTCTATAAGTTATATACAACTTTTCAGGTTAGTGAATTTTGATACATGAGTACTTGCTGATAACTCATACTCAAATTAGGATATATCATCAAAAAGTAAATGAGTGTGTCTGTGTGTGTGTGTCTGTGTGTGTGTGTGTGTGTGTGTGTGTGTGTGACTAAACTAAAAATGACTGTTGAGAAAGAACAGAGAAAGATTTTAAAAGGTGGGAAATAGATAGCAGAATCCAAATTTTGTGATTAAAAAAAATGAGTATGGGGACTAAAAGTGAAAAATAAGGAAGCCAGCCAGATGGCTTGGAAGGTAGAAAGGAAAAGAAATGGGAAGTCAATGAATGGGAACAAGGGAGAGGAGAAAGTGATTTGAAATAAAGTAGGACGAAGGTGCCAGGTTGTAATTATGAAGTATAATGAAGATGGAATATGTTATGTTGTGGCTTTTTACTTTGTAGGAAGATATAAAATTAATAAAGCTGTAATAAATTTTCTCAATAGCAAGACACACTCCTATTACATTGTCCCTCCATCATTTCTGTCATTTCTATTATGTTAACTTGGTTTGGACTCCTCCAGACTTTCATGCTATCTCACTCAGGGAAAAAAACCATTTCTGAAAGTTCCACATCCTATTGCTTCTATTTTTTTTTTATTTTTTAAAAGTTTACTTTTTGATCATACTATTTTCTCTCTCCCAATATTCCCCAGAACCTACCCTGATCTTTTAAAATATCCTATATCCAACGGAGTTCTAATATCAAAAATATATAAAGGACTCAAGAAATTAAGCACCACCAAACCAAATTATCGAATTAAAAAAATGAAGTACAAAGACTCAAATGGTATATACTCACTTATATCTGCATATTAGCCCAAGGGGCATGTCCCATGAAAGCCTTCACTTACCAGGAAACTGAGACAGAGGGGAGGTCATTCTAGTGGGACTCTAGATGAGAGAAGCATGGGAGAATGGCAAAGTAGAAGGATCCAGAAGGTCCTAGAAGCCTACAAGTAGAATGTTATGATAGGCAGATTTGGGCTCAGGGGTCCCGCTCAAACTAAGGCACCAGCCAAGGACAATACAGGCGGTAAACCTTAAACCCCTACCTAGATCAAGCCAATGGACAGAACAGTCTCCACAGTAGAATGGAGAGTGGGATATGACTTTCTCACATACTCTGGTGCCTCACCTTTGACCATGTCCCCTGGAGGGGGAGACCTGGTGGCACTCAGAGGAAGGACAGCAGGTTACCAAGAAGAGACTTGATACCCTATGAGCATATACAGGGGGAGGTAATCCCCCTCAGGAACAGTCATAGGGGAGGGGAATAAGGGGAAAATGGGAGGGAGGGAAGAATGGGAGGATACAAGGGATGGGATAACCATTGAGATGTAACAAGAATAAATTAATAAAGGAGAAAAAAATAGGGTACAGAGCTAAACAGAGAATTCTCAACAGAGGAACATAGAATGGCCAAGAAACATCTAAAAAGTGTTCAATATCTTAGTCATCAGGAAAATGTAAGTCAAAACAACTCTGAGATTCCATCTTACACATACCAAAATGGCTAAGATCAAACACTCAGTAGGAAGCACATTCTGGTAAAGATGTGGAGAAAGGAAAACACACCTCCATTGCTAGTGGGAGTAGAAACTTGTTCAACTGCCTTGGAAATCAATTTGGTGCTTTTTCAGAAAATTGGTAACAGTGCTACCACATGACCCAGTTATACCACTCCTGAGTATATACCCAAAAGATATTCTACCATAAAACAAGGACATTTGTCCAAATATGTTCATAGCAGCTTTATTCATCATAGACAGAATCTGGAAACAACCCAGATGTCCCTCAATTGAAGAATGGGTAAAAAATTGTGGTACATTTACACAATGGAATACTAATCAGCTATTAAAATCAAGGAAATCTTGAAATTTGCAGGCAAATGGATGGAACTAGAAAAGATCATCCTTAATGAGATAACCCAGACCCAGAAAGACACACATGGTATATACTCACGTATAAGTGGATGTTAGCTCAACATAGATGTCTTCTGTGAGACTCCACCAAGCATGGTATCAAGTCAGATGCTGGGACTCCCTGCTGCACTCCAAGTGGAGTGATGAAAGTGTTATTGAAGAATAGGAGGATGGAAGGACCCAGAGGGTTCTAGAGCCTTGCAAAGAGATCATCAAGGCCTGTGGATCTGGACCCAGGGGGCCCTGGACAAACTGTTGCACCAACCAGAACAAGGACAATGCATGCGGTAAATCTAGATCCTGTTCAGATCTAGCCAATAGAAAACTCATTCTCCATTATTGTTAGAGAAGAGTGGACTGCCTCTGACATGAACTCTGGTGTCCAACCCCTTAGATTTGATCAGTTCTCCTTGGTGGGGAAGCCCAGTGGGCAGAGAGAGGAAGGGGATTCAGGCTATCCAGATGAGAAATGATAGACTGTGGCTATCTGGTGGGCAAGAAGGTCTCCTTCTGTCAGAGTTCTAGGGGATGGGAATAGGGCAGAAGTGGGAGGAAGGGTGCAAACTGGGAGATACAAGTGAGGGCATAACAATTGGGATGTAATCTGAGTAAATTAGAATAAATTAAAAAAATAAAAGTTTAATTTTTTTGATCATATTAATTACCCTCTCCAAAATTTCCCCAGTTCCTACCCTGATTTATTTTTCTGGTTCAACCTTGTCTTGAGTTCAACAATACAAGTTGATTACTCCTTTCAATTAGGACAAGTGTTCCACAAGGAAATAAACTACTTAAATGTGGTCATTATAGGGAGAAATATGTGCCCTCAAAGGCCTTTTGTGGATATGGTTTTATTCCTCTGATATGAATACATGAGGAGTACTACTATTTCAAGCTGGAGAAACTTCTTCATAAGTAACTTCAAAATCATCCTTACAAATTACTTACAGATTTTAATTTTCCTCAGTGAAGATGGCAGGGAGGTTGGTGAGCATCAGTTCGTGGTTCACATGGAACTTCTCAGAGTTTTGAATTAGAAGTTTTCTTGTTGGGGTGAATTTATTCCCCTAAGGTAATCTGTATTTTTATGAGCATTTTTGAGTATATCATGTCTACATTGACCATGCGCATATTCATAGGGACCATCTGCTAACCATTTTATTTACAATCATTTATAATATTTAAAAATGTATATGCCATGATATAAGATGTGTTTTATATTTATATTTCATAACATCATGCTTATTGTATACTTTATAAAATAACTATTATATTAACATCACAGTTTATTAGTGTTATTCAATACTATGATGTCAAAGCATCATAAATAGGAAAATAAGTAATAAATTTAAAAATAAACTTAAAGACTTCAGAATCTTTATCGCATTACAGTAATACTGTCCATGCTAGATTTAAGAGATCTCAAAAAGATATGCTAAGACTTACTTGAGCTAGGCACTGTAGCAAAAGTCATTGGATACTTCAATAGTACTTTTACAAGTTGCAATATTATCAAAACTAGACATTAAGAAATATATTTATGAGCATGTGTATAGGAACGGAAAACATAAAGCATGCAAATGGTTATTAAAATAAAAATGGCCATGTGCTGTTAGCCGATTTAAAAGTTAATATTGTTAATTGGTATTGAGCCAAATTGGTTTATACTTGAAATTAATTTCTTATTAATGTAACTAACCAACAAGCTGTTTAAGTTTTTGTAAAGTCCAATAAGTGAAAATAGTCAAAACAATCTTGACAGTGTATACAAACATAGTCAGGTAATTCACTACAATTAAAAACATCTCTTCTCCAGATGGCATGCTGTCATTGTGACTGTCTGTGAGAAAAACTTTTTGGCCCAGGGTTTTTGTTGTTTGGTTATGGTTTTATCCATCCACTCTCAGATAAGTTTGTGGATTAATGTCTATTCTAAAACCAAATCCGTGGCAGCTGTTTGGTTTTTGTCACCTTATACTGTGACTTTCTCCTGAATATATATATATTTTTTTCTCCTTTCTCTTTATATGTTCTTTATTTGGTTTAAAATAATTTCTTAAAAAAAACTTTAACACAGATTAAATTTACATAAAGTATTTTGTTTAAAATTATCATGTTTAGAAATGAGAATTACAAATTTCATGTTGTCTTTTTTAGGCATCTTAAATGAAAATTAGCATAACTGATTGAATCATAATGTAAAAAACTGAAATCATTTTTCAGCCAAGACCTTATCATGCTTAAAAGGAAACGATGTCAGAACTCCTAACAAACTCACTGCACACAATCCATGATTATCTGCGATGTACAAATTTGAAGTTATTTTGTTTTCTACTAAGGAGATATTTTTCTCAATTCATTTAGAAAATGGCAATTTAGAGAGTGGGTAAAATGTTTTCTCTAGGTGTTCTGTAAGCACTGTGAATGAAAGCAGTACGCTATGTATAGAGGATCATCTGCAGCAGTGTGAGTGGACAGTAGACCATTTTAAAACCCAGAATAGAACGAAATGGTAAGAATGTCACATTTTGTATCCTGTTTGAGATAGTGTATCATCTTACTATATAGGTGGATATCAGTGTTCCTCCATCACTAGCAATTGGTCCTATTATATTGCCCTACTTGGTATAAAACATTTTGAAATTGAATCAGATTTGTTTGACCTACAGCTTGCAGAAAGTACATAACAGGACTTTTCACCTCCACAATATACTGAAACTAATTACCTTTCTGCTTATCTGTCTGTTTACTTATATTTCATAGATATTACATTCACACACAAACAACAACAATAACACACACACACACAGACAGACATAAATAGAAACCTACAAGAACATTATGATGGGCGAATCTGGGCCCAGGGGTCCCGCTCAAACTATGGCCCCAGCCAAGGACAATACATACAGTAAACTTCAAACCCCTACCAAGATCTAGCCAATGGACCGGACATTCTTCACAGTTGAGTAGAGAGTGGGGTCTGACTTTCACACGAACTCTGGTTCCCCATATTTGACCATGTCCCCTGGATGGGGAGACCTGGTGGCACTCAGAGGAAGGATAGAAGGCTACCAAAAAGAGACTTGATACCCTGTGAGCATATAGAGGGGAAGGAAGTCCCCCTCAGTCACAGTCATAGGGGAGGGGAGTAAGGGGAAAATGGGAAGGAGGGATGAATGTGAGGATACAAGGCATGGGATAATAATTTAGATGTAAGATGAATAAATTAATAAAATATATTAAAAAAAACAAATACGCTAAGATTTATGATTCAGAAAGTTTGTAATTTCTCTAATATCATGAGGCCAGAGAATGACAAAGTCAGAATTCTAACCAAGGCAATGATAATTTGATGGTGTGTGTGTGTGTGTGTGTGTGTATGCACACACACTCACACGTGAAGAAGCATGCTCATATAGCACATGTAAGAATGTGTGTGGGTACATATATGTATATATGTGTATAAGTTCATATGAAGGACAGAGGTTGATATTGGTATCTCACTCTGAATAACTACATCATATTTATTTTAAGCAATGGTTTTGCACTGAACCTGGAGTTCATCGATTCAGCTAACCTGAGGTCTACAAGGCCTCCAGGAATTCTCCAGTTTATGGCTGCTTGGATCTGGTATGACATATGCATCCTGCCAGTAATGGTGTTTCCCTTGGGTGCTGAATACTGAATGCAGACGCCTATGCTTGATATCAAACACTTTACAAAGTGAGCAATCTCCCATACCTCTCAAAATGTATTTCCAAAGCACTATTTATCATTATATACTCACAGGCCTTAAATTCTGAAAATATATATTCTCATTGGAAAAAAGAATCACATTAAGATATTTGACACTAGTCAATGAACATATGCCAATCAAGTACAAATTCATCATGATTAAAATACATATTACAATTATTTGTGTATCTATTCAATAATAAGGATTGAAATATTATCTAATGCTAATGAGAATGTGTTTGAAAATGGCCCTTATGGGCCCATATATTTAAACTTTTGTTAAAACTATCTGGGAAGGATTAGGAGACATGGCCTTGTTCAGGAGAGTGTGTCTTTGGAGGTGAGCTTTGTTTTTAAAACCCGCTGCAGCTCCCAATTCGCTCTGCTCTCTCTATCCATGCTTGTGAATTGGAGGTAAGTTTTTAGCTACTACCCCAGCAGCATAGGTGTCAGTCTGTTGCCATTCTTTCCACCACAATCTCATGGACTCTACTACACACTTGAACCAAGAGCCTATAATTAAATGTTGTCTTTTATATGTTCCTTTGGTTTTTGTTTTTCATCACAGCAACAGCAAAGTAACTAATATATAATGTAAGAGCTAAAGAATTAATTATTAATCTAGTTTAGGTTAAAGAATGATTTTTTAAAAAATTGCTACAGATTTTGTGAGCAAAAATTTAGTTCTTTGGAGGCTAATTCTATAGCCACAGAACGCATTATACAAAATCTCTCTTCAAGATGTTATCATACTTTTGTGTAATTCTTAAGAAAGCCATGCCTTTTCTTATTTAAATTTACACAGTCACTTGTAATGACTGCCCAGTGCTTACAGGGTCTGCTTACAAGTCAAGAAGTTGTGAAGGCAGCTCATGGGTCTCTTACATTGTGAAACTAGCACATGCCCAGTGCGAAGTTCTGTTCTTTCTACTACAGGACTTTCCAGTCTCATATTATGAAAGCCAATAGCACTGGTAGGGTTGTGAGACATATTTCACTTGTATAATCATTTGAAGTGAGCAAGGAGGTAATAACCTAAACTACTTAATATGTATTTCTTTTTAAGTAATTTAAGTTATTAATTTTCTAACATGCTGAGGCATGAGGAAGTGAGAGGGAAATTCAGAATAATGGAAGTATCCATAATATGTTGTTGGAAAGGAGTGTGGTATATAATTTTATGTTATTGGTGTGAATTATTTTCCTTATTTGTTACTTTTTTCTTTTCTCTTTAATTATCATTTTATTTAAATTTACACTGAGAGATCCAAGATGGCGGCGAGCAGTGTGGACCGTGTTTGAAAGCTCCAGCGAACAATTCAGGGAATTGCACAGATTTCTGAGCCAGGAACACCAAGGTCCCCACACCACGGCAGCAGAAGTGCACCACGGTTCGGAGGGACCAGGGTGCGGAGGACCTGCCTGCCCCTGTACACGGGAGGAACGAGGACTTTCTCGGATCAGAGCGGCGGCGGCTTTTGGGACAGCAGTGCTACCAGCGGCTCCAGCAGCCCCAGCGGCTCGGGCAACCCCAGCAGCTCGGGCAGCCCCAGTGGCTCCAGCAGTGCGGCTCCAACGGCGACAGAGGTGGTGGCTGAGGTTTGCAGCTTAGAGCCTTCCAGTGGAGGCGATTAGTGCGGTGGACGGGCGAGGGGACTCTGGACAGGATTTGGGTCGCGTGGCCTTGAGACCCAGGATGGACTCAGCGGACAGTTCGGCCCCGGAGTCCTGGGTTTGCTCAGTGAGCTGTGCTGTGGAGAGGCAGGCTCGGCTCGGCGGGCAATTCTGCCCGAGGCGCAGCTCCTCTGCTGTAACACAGGCTGGGCTGGATGCCCGCTTCTACCCTGGGCTCTGGCTCAGTGCAGACACAGTTTTCCTGCTGTGACACGAGCTGGGCGGAGTTCTCAGTTATACTCTGGGTGCTTGCTCAGGGCTGCGGCAGTTTTTCTGCTGTGACACAGGCTGGGCGGAGCTCTCAGTTATATTCTGGGTACTTGCTCAGCGCTGCGGCAGTTTTCCTGCTGTGACGCAGGCTGGGCGGAGCTCTCAGTTATATTCTGGGTGCTTGCTCAGGGCTGCGGCAGTTTTCCTGCTGTAACACGGGCTGGGCGGAGCTCTCAGTTATATTCTGGGTGCTTGCTCAGGGCTGCGGCAGTTTTCCTGCTGTGACGCGGGCTGGGCGGAGCTCTCAGTTATATTCTGGGTGCTTGCTCAGGGCTGCGGCAGTTTTCCTGCTGTGACATGGACTGGGCGGAGCGCTCAGATATACCCTGGGTGTGGGCTCAGCGCAGACTTGGTTTTCCTGCTGTGACGCAAACTGGGCGGGGTGCTCACTTCCACCCTGGGTGCTTGCTCAGTACAGTCGCAGTTCTCCTGCTGTGGCAGACGGTTCAGGCCCTGAGAAACTAGCTGAGCTCCATGCGTGGTTCGGGCCCAGTATCCCTGGCTGGACTTGGCAGGGGACCCAAAAGGTTGTAGATACCTTGGCCTGACCCAAGGATCATTCAGAGACCCAGAACGATTGAAGGACCCACAGCAAAGGGGAGCTGAGGATCACTGGCGGTGAGAGCCCAAAACGACAGGGCTAACCTCCCGCCATTCACACAAGTGAAGTATCAGGGCTTCCAGCGTACGGAAATCATGAGAAAACAAGTGAATCTATCACCAGACTCCCTCCACTCAACTCTGGAAGTTACCCAACAAAAACAGAGATGGCAAAATGTCTAAGGGACAGCGTAAAAGCATACGCAGAAAACCCCAAAACAACATGGCGTCTCCAGTTCCCAGCTACCCCAAAGAAAACAACCCGGAGAACTCACATACAATGGAAACACAAGAAAATGACCTCAAATCCTTGGTAATGAGGATGGTAATGGAGGAAACAATTAAAATTAAAAATCAGATGCAGGAAGAAGCAACGAAGCAGGTGTGAGACATAAAAGAAACACATAGAGTGGAACTGGAAAATTTTCAGGAAAATATAAACAACCAAATGAAAGAAATAAAAAAATCTGTTCAAGATATGAAGATGAAAATGGATTCAATGATAAACACACAGACAGAAGAAAAACGAGAACGTGAGGTCTCAGAGAAGAAGGCGAATGACACAGTGCTGAGCTTTTCTAACAGAATCCAAGAGATGGAAGAACGAATCTCAAGTCTAGAAGATACAATCTCAGATCTTGAAGCAACCATTAAAGAAAATGCCAAATCTGGAAAACTCCTGACACAAAACATCCAAGAAATTAAGGACACCATGAAAAGAAGAAATCTGAGGATAATAGGCACTGAAGAAAGAGAAGATATCAGACTCCAAGGCCCAGAAACTATTCTCAACAAAATCATAGAAAAAAATTTCCCCAATCTAAAGAAAGAGATGCCTATAAACATACAAGAGGCATACAGAACACCAAATAGAATTGACCAGAAAAGAAAAACTGCCCGTCACATAATAATCAAAACACAAAACATACAGAACAAAGAAAAAATATTAAAAGCTGCAAGGGAAAAGGGCCAAATAACATTTAATGGCAAACCTATCAGAATTACACCCGACTTCTCAGCTGAGACCATCAAAGCCAGAAGGGCCTGGACAGAGATCCTGCAAACCCTAAGAGACCACAGATGCCAGGCCAGACTACTTTACCCAGAAAAACTATCAATAAACATTGATGGAGAAAACAAAATATTTCATGACAAAACCAAATTCAAACAGTACCTATCCACAAATCCAGCTTTACAGAAGATACTAGAAGGAAAACTCCATCCCAAAGGGGCAAGCTACAACCAAAACTACTCAGGAAATAGATAACTAGACCATGGCAAAAACACAACTACACAAATGCTCAACTGGAACCAACATCAAAATTAAGACTCTTAATAGTAACTGGTCGTTAATATCTCTCAACATCAATGGTCTCAATTCTCCAATAAAAAGACACAGACTAACTGAATGGGTACATAAACAGGATCCAACATTCTTCTGCATTCAAGAAACACATCTCACCCATAATGATAGGCATTACCTCAGGATAAAAAGTTGGAAAAAAATATTCCAAGCAAATGGTCACAAGAAGCAAGCAGGCGTAGCCATTTTAAAATCGAACAAAATAGACTTTCAACCAAGACTAATCAAAAGGGATGAGGATGGACACTTCATACTCATCAAAGGTAAAGTCAACCAAGATGACATCACAATTCTGAACATCTATGCTCCCAATACAAGGGCACCCACATTTGTAAAAGATATGCTAAAAAGGCTTAAACCACACATCGATCCCCACACAATAATAGTGGGAGACTTCAATACCCCACTCTCACTGAAGGACAAGTCATCGAAACAGAAACTAAGCCGAGAAATAACATCATTAACCAATGCCATGGGTCAAATGGATCTAACAGATATCTATAGAACCTTTCACCCAAACAAGAAAGAATATACCTTCTTCTCTGCACCCCATGGAACCTTCTCCAAAATTGATCACATCATAGTTCACAAAGAAAGCCTCAACAGATACAAGAGGATTGAAATAATACCTTGTATCCTATCAGATCATCATGGGCTTAGACTGCAATTCAACAACAACAGAAATAACAAAAAGCCTACACGTATGTGGAAATTAAACAACTCTCTGCTAAATGACACCTGGGTCAGGGAAGAAATAAAGAAAGAAATCAAGGAGTTTCTGAAATTCAATGAAAATGAAGGAACAACATACCCAAATTTGTGGGATACATTGAAAGCAGTGCTAAGAGGAAAATTCATAGCACTAAGTGCCTTTAAAAAGAAATTGGAAGCGTCGCACATAAACACCTTAACGACACAACTGGAAGCCCTAGAAAAAAAAGAAGCAGAAACACCCAAAAGGAGTAGATGTCTGGAAATAATCAAACTCAGGGGTGAAATTAACAAAATAGAAACTAAAAAAACAGTCCAAAGAATCAACAAAACCAAGAGCTGGTTCTTTGAGAAAGTCAACAAGATAGACAGACCATTAGCCAAACTAACTAAAAGGCAGAGAGACAGTATTGAAATCAACAAAATCAGGAATGAAAAGGGAGACATAACAACAGACACTGAAGAAATACAAAGAATCATAAGATCCTACTTTGAAGGCATATATGCCACAAAATTTGAAAATCTAAGGGAAATGGACGATTTCCTTGATCAATTTCACTTGCCAAAGTTGAGTGAAGAACAGATAAACAAGCTAAATGGCCCTATTTCCCCTACAGAAATTGAAGTAATCATTGATAGTCTCCCAACCAAAAAAAGCCCAGGGCCAGATGGCTTCAGTGCAGAATTCTACCAGACCTTCAAGGGCAAGCTAATACCGATACTCTTCAAGCTACTCCAAAAGATAGAAAGGGATGGAACATTACCAAACACATTCTATGAGGCCATAGTCTCATTGATACCTAAACCTCACAAAGATTCAACAAAGAAAGAGAATTTCAGACCAATTTCTCTGATGAACATCGATGCAAAAATACTAAATAAAATACTTGCGAAACGAATACAAGAGCACATCAAAGATATCATTCATCATGACCAAGTAGGCTTCATGCCAGGCATGCAGGGATGGTTTAATACACATAAATCCATCAATGTAATCCACCACATAAACAAACTGAAAATAAAAAACCACATGATCATCTCTTTGGATGCAGAAAAAGCATTTGATAAAATCCAACACCCATTCATGTTTAAAGTTTTAGAGAGATCGGGAATACAAGGCACTTTCCTCAACATTATAAAGGCTATATATAGGAAGCCAATAGCCAAAATCAAAGTAAATGGTGAGATACTCAAGGAAATTCCTCTAAAATCAGGAACAAGGCAAGGCTGCCCACTCTCTCCATATCTTTTCAATATAGTACTCGAAGTTCTAGCCAGAGCAATAAGACAACATAAGGAGATCAAGGGTATTCAAATGGGAAAGGAAGAAGTCAAATTATCCCTATTTGCAGATGATATGATAGTCTACATAAGTGACCCTCAAAATTCCACCAGAGAACTCCTACAGCTGATAAACACCTTCAGCAAATTGGCTGGATACAAAATTAACTCAAAAAAGTCTGTAGCCTTCCTATACACAAATGACAAGCTTGCAGAGGAAGAAATTAGGAAAACTACACCCTTCACATTAGCTACAAGCAATATAAAGTACTTAGGAATTACTCTAACTAAGCAAGTGAAGGACTTGTTTGAAAAAAATTTCAAAACCCTAAAGAAAGAGATTGAAGATGACATGAGAAGATGGAAGGATCTACCTTGCTCATGGATAGGGAGAATTAACATAATAAAAATGGCCATCCTACCAAAAGCAATCTACAGATTCAATGCAATCCCTATCAAAATACCTACACAATTTTTTAAAGACATTGAAAGTTCAATTCTGAACTTCATATGGAAAAACAAAAAACCCAGAATAGCTAAAACAATCTTGTACAATAAAAGGTGCTCTGGAGGAGTCTCCATACCTGATCTCAAACTGTACTATAAAGCAATAGTAATTAAAACAGCATGGTACTGGCACAGCAACAGGCTGGTTGATCAGTGGAATCGAATCGAAGACCCAGATATGAATCCACACACATATGGTCATTTGATTTTTGACAAAGAAGCTAAATACATTCGATGGAAAAGCGATAGCATCTTCAACAAATGGTGCTGGTCTAATTGGATGTCTATGTGTAAAAAAATGCAACTGGACCCATATTTGTCACCTTGTACAAAACTCAAATCCAAGTGGATTAAAGACCTCAACATAAAACCAGAGACACTAAGTCACTCAGAAGAAAAATTGGGAAAGAGCTTGGAACATATTGGCACAGGAGACAACTTCTTGAACAGAACACCAACAGGCCAGACATTAATGTCAACAATTAATAAATGGGACCTCATGAGGCTGAGAAGCTTCTGTAAGGCAGGAGACACTGTCAAGAGAACAAAGCGACAGTCTACAGACTGGGAAAAGATCTTCACCAACCCTACGTCTGACAAAGGTCTAATATCCAAAATATATAAAGAACACAAGAAATTAAATACCACCAAACCAAATAACCCAATAGAGAAATGGGGCATGGAACTAAACAGAGAATTCTCAACAGAGGAATATCAAATGGCTGAGAAACACTTAAAGAAATGCTCAACCTCCTTAATCATCAGGGAAATGCAAATCAAAACAACTCTGAGATTCCATCTTACACCCATCAGAATGGCTAAGATCAAAAATTCAAGCGACACCACATGCTGGCGAGGATGTGGGGAGAGAGGAACACTCCTTCATTGCTGGTGGGAATGCAAACTAGTACAACCACTTTGGAAATCTATCTGGTGCTATCTCAGAAGAATGGGAATAGGGCTTCCTCAAGACCCAGCTATTCCACTCCTTGGAATATATCCAGAAGATGCTCCAGCACACAACAAGAAAATTTGCTCAACCATGTTCATAGCAGCCTTATTCATAATAGCCAGAACATGGAAACAGCCAAAGTGTCCCTCAATAGAAGAATGGATAAAGAAACTGTGGTACATATACACTATGGAATACTATTCAGCTATTAAAAACAAGGACTTCCCGAAATTTGTGGATAAATGGATTGAGCTAGAAATGATCATAATGAGTGAGTTAACCCAGAAGCAGAAAGACTCAAATGGTATATACTCACTTATATCTGCATATTAGCCCAAGGGGCTTGTCCCACGGAAGCCTTCACTTACCAGGAAACTGAGACAGAGGAAAGGACATTCCAGTGGGATTCTAGATGAGAGAATCATGGGAGAAAGGCAAAGTAGAAGGACCCAGAGGGTCCTAGAAGCCTACAAGTAGAACATTATGATAGGCAGATTTGGGCACAGGGGTCCCGCTCAAATTAAGGCACCAGCCAAGGACAATACAGGCGGTAAACCTTAAACCCCTACCCAGATCTAGCCAATGGACGGAACAATCTCCACAGTAGAGTGGAGAGTGGGATATTACTTTCTCACATACTCTGGTGCCTCACTTTTGACCATGTCCCCTGGAGGGGGAGACCTGATGGCACTCAGAGGAAGGACAGCAGGTTACCAAGAGGAGACTTGACACCCTATGAACATATAGAGGGGGAGGTAATCCCCCTCAGGAACAGTCATAGGGGAGGGGAGTAAGGGGAAAATGGGAGGGAGGGAAGAATGGGAGGATACAAGGGAGGGGATAACCATTGAGATGTAACAAGAATAAATTAATAATAAAAAAAATAAAAAAAAATAAATTTACACTGAGAATTTCCAACATGTATACAATGTAACATGATACAGCCAATATATCCCGAATCTTATTTTAGAATTAGAAGTACAATAGTTATATAACAGGACACTAATGATTATAATTTACATAAGTTCTTTAAAGTTAATATGCTTAATATTAACTTACTCAATAGTATGAATAATTAAACTTTCAAGATATAATCATACAGCAAAAATTTTGTCTTACTAATAATTTTGTTCATATATATTTTATGAGATTCTATAGTAACATCTGACCACTGCAAAAAGAAACTTCTCAGACCAAAGTTGAGAGAAATATAAACCTATGTTTATAAAATAAATATTTCAAGTGTTTTTTGTCACCACAATAATTTAGAAATTCTAAATGTATATCTATTTGTCAGTACTAAATATATCTTTTAAAAAAAGTTGAAAAACATAAACTTAGTACAGTATTCCTTCATTAAAGATCATAATAATCACTTAACATAATGTAATAAAGTGTTGATTTTCTGTTGTCATTCATTGTTGGCTGATTGTAATTGAGTACAAAGAGAATCTCTGCATTGTGATTGGTCAGTCTTTTTAATTCATCACAATCTATAACTGTTGAAAAATTGGTGAATGTTATGTAAAAAGGTTTTCATTCTCATATTTGATAAATGTATCACTTAGCCATGTAATATTAAAGCACAAAAACACATTTTTAGAGTCTTAATTTTTTGTATACTCAATAATTAACACAACTCTTTTTTTAGAAGATATAAAAACATTGGGGACTGTACAGATGGCTCAATGGATATGTGTATTTGCTGATCTTGATGAGACGAATTTGTTTTGGCCGGCATCCATGTGTGGTTCGTACTTACCTTTAAATCTAGTTACAGGGTATTCAAAACTGTCTTCTAGCTTCCATTGACAGTATGAACACATGTGGTATACATCCATATTTACAGACAAACACTTGTATACATTAAATAAAAATTCTATTTTGTTTCATACTTTTATTGAAAAATAAACTTTACATACAATATATTTTGATTACACTTTTCTCTACTCCAACTCTTTCCAAATCCTACTTACCTTCCTATCTACTAAAACTCATACTATTTTATTCTCTATTTTTAAAAAAATGAACAACTAAACAAAAAAAGAAAAAATCTCTATTACACACATACATACATAAACACAATGAGAGAGGAGAGAGGAGAAGAGACAGAGACAAAGACACAGAGAGACAGCAGAGACAGAGACAGCCAGAGATAGTGAGTGAGAGAGAGACAGACAGAGAGAGAGAGCAAGAAAGCGAGAGGAGAGATGAACATAGAAACACAAAAATCTAGAAAAAAGACAAACAAAAAACCAAGGGTGAAATGCCCAAACAAAGATGTATAAGACAAAAGCAAAAGTCTAAAAATAATAATTTTGAGATAGCTTTGTTTGGGCCTTCTACTGCTGGACATGGGGCCTACCCGGAAGTGTGCTCAACACTCCCATTGAGACTCCATGGAGAAGAAAATATTTCCATCACAAGTGGGTACCAATTATAGATACCTTTTTGGTTAGAGGTATGAGTCTGTGTCAACTCCCCCCTCAAACTGCTAGGAACCCATCTAGATTGAGTCCATTTATACCCTGTGTATGCAATCACATTGTCTGTGAGTTTGTATGTGCATTTTTTTCTGATGTGTTTGGGAACATATTTCTTTGGTGTTATCTACCCCTTACAATCTTTGTGCCTCCTTTCCTCACTGGTCTCTGAGCATGGAGAGGAACATTTGCAGAGAAAAGGTGCTCCAACCAGGTGCACACTGTACAGTTGTGAATTGGTGTTCAATCTAAATAGAAAAAGAAACTTCTCCAAAGTGTGCTAAGCAGAACTGACTTATAGCTATGGCACAACATCATAATAAGTTGCTTACTGCTATGTTGCTTTAGCAGAAAAATAGCATTTTGTTGAGCTCTAAGACCATAGCCCACCCAGTCTTGTGTTCTTCACTACCTTGAAAGTACAGACATACAACTCATGGAGGAAGCTGTAAAATCATCAAAGGGTAATTACTCCTACAATGTTTGTGCCACTATTATACTAGTCTGTCTTGCAGTGATATTACTCTTGTATGTATCTGGGATTTTAGCTGGATTAACTAACTATTACCTTTCACTTCTGTAGCATGCAGAGTTCGTCTACTACCGTAAATACTATTCAGCAGGGGTTAAATCGCTACTTAGGTGCAACTTTGATTTTTCCATGTTTGGCAAAATATGTGTTGTCCTAAATAAAGCCTTTCTATCAGTTTGTGCAGAACAGCCCATACCCTTGGCAATAGCCTGGGATATAAAGGTTTCACTATGGGTACCTTTCGTAATGACTCAACTAGGTAAAACTCATTTCTGGCACTGGAGTTTTCATTTGGTTGCATTCAATGTCTAGTAGGGGTATTTTCTCTTCCTATTATTTTACAAATTCATATAATTTTCTTTAATGTATGTTTACATATCTATTTATAAACTTTGAAAAATAAAAGTAAGAAAGTTTCTTCATTAGTTGGTTTCCATATAAGCCCTTAAATGCAATGTAGTTTTAATTGTCCCTCCCCATATTCGCTTCCTTATCTCTTTCCTTCATCCCTCTACCAATTAATTCTCCCACATAATCCCAAATTTCTTGGATATTCTGTGTCAAGAGATTTTTATATTTAGCAATTTCTTTGACTGCTGTACCCATTTCTTCAGTCATATCTTTTATCTCTGATAATCTTTCTTCCAACTCCTGAATTCTGTTGGTCATACTTCTGTCTGTAGATTCTGTTCTCTTCCCTTGGGTTTCCATTTCCTGCATTATCTCAGATTGTATTTTCTTCATCTCCTGTTTTAGGTCATGAAACTTTTTATTCATTTCTTTCTTCTGTTTGATAGTAGTTTCTTCAAGTGATCTGTGCATTTCTTTCTTTGTCTATTCTAGTTCTAGTTTGAGGAATTTATTTTCCTCTTGACGACATCTATCATTTTCATAACCTCAGATTTGAAATCTTTTTCCCTTGTGCCTTGGCTGTGATAGCATCTCCTGGACTTGTTGTGGTGGTGGGACTACTGATTTCTGGCTGTATCCAGAACACCTTGGGGGATGTTATTTGCATTCTTAAGCTGACCTCTTCCCATTGTGATGTCTCTGCGCCAGGCCGGAGTTTTCTGGGTGGTCAGTGGATAGATCCACTTGTGTTCTAGTCTGTGGCATCTGCTGCGGGTGGGAGTACTCACAGACACTGGTGTTTGGGGAAGCAAAGGCTTTTTCTCTACACAGGGATATCAGACGCTGTTCTGCCAGCCTGGGGGGTTGCGTGCACCTGTGAACTCCAGTGATTGTTTGGCCTGCAGGTGTTAAAGATGAGTTTTCTAGGAGGTCTGTGGTCAGATCCACTAGCGTTCTAATCTGTTTTGCCTGCTCAGTGCTAGGACCCACCGACCCTAGAGTTTTTTGTGGCAGAGCTGTTTCTGTGCCCTAGGGAATCAGACACTGCCAGCCACCCCCTGGGGATGCGTGTGCGCATGCCTAGGATCATAATGGCTGCTTGCCCAACAGACATGTGACTCTAGCATTCAGACTCATGGGGACCCAGGTCTTTCCCACCTTCCACACTACTTATAGCCCTCTCACCTATGGGTTACTGGTGCTGTTGTCGTATGGCTCTCAGATCAGTCCTTGGGTGGTTGAACATTCACTGCTGGCCTGCTGCTCAAACAAGGTGTTTATTAGGCGCTGCCATCTTGGATCGCTATCTGGTCTCATGTGGAGGTCTTCAAACCATTTAGAGTTAAATTTTGTATAGGGTAGTAAACATACATCTACTTGCATTGCTCTATATGCAGGTCTCCTGTTTGAGGAGCACCATTCTACACCCTGTGGTTTTGGATTTGTCAAAATTTGGGTGCTCATAGCATATAGACTTATGTCTGGGTCTTCATATTGATTCCACCAATCAGCATGTCTGTTGTTATGTAAATATGATTTTATTTTTATTGCCATTGCTCTTTAGTACAACTTGAAATGTGGGATGATGTTACCTCCAGCAGTTCTTTTATTATTCAGAATTGTTTAATCTATCTCTTTTTGTGTGTATGTTTTCAGATTGAGTAGAAGCTGAACATTGTTTTGTCAATTGCTGTGAAGAATTATGATGGAATTTTCATGGAATTGCTTTAAATCTGGAGATTGCTTAAGATAAAAAGACAATTTTCACAACACTAATCCAATGATATATGAGCATAGGAGATCTTTCCATCTTCTGATGGCTTCTTTAATTTCTCTTTTCAGTGTGTCACAAAATTCTATTATACAAGTGATTCACTTACTTGGTTGGATTTAAGTGCAAGATGTTCCTCCCACCCCCGGAGCTTATTGTAAAAGTTATTTCTTCCCGATTTATTTTTTCAGCCTGTCATTTGCATACATGAAGGTTACCTGGTAGAGATGTTAAGGTCATTAAGTATAAAATTTCCTCATCTTCAATAAAGACATTTTAACATCTTCCTTTACTATATATATTCCCTTGATTTCCTTCAGCTGTCTTGTTGCTCTAGCTAAGACTTCAAGTACTGTAATGAACAGGTATGGAGTTGGTTAGCGTTTTGTCTTTCTTTTTATTTTAGTTGAAACGCTTCACCTTTCTTTCAGTTTAGGTAAACATTGGCTGTGGCCTTTCCTTAAATTGCCTCTGTTATGTTGAAGTATAACCTTTATATCTCTAATCCCCCCAGTATTCGTATCATGAAAGGATGCTGGATTTTGTCAAAGATCTTTTTTTCTTCTAAATGAGATGATTTGTGTGTGTGTGTGTGTGTGTTTTCTCAGTCTGTGGTTAACATTTATCATTGAACATACATTGAACTATTCCTGTGATATCTCTGTGATAAAGGCAACTTGATCGTGTTGCATAATTTTTGATGTGTTTTTTTTTATTCAGTTTGCAAGTATTTTATAGTGAGATTTTTCATCTATATTCATAAGAGACACTGGGCTTTTTTCCTTTATTTATTTTATGTTTTTATTTTGGTTAGTTCTTTATATGGTTTAGATATCAGGGTACCCTATTTAGAGACTCTATTGCTATGATGAAATACCATGATCAAAAGTAAGTAAAGAATGAAAGGATTTATCTGCTTTATACTTCCTCATCGTAGTCCTTCATGGAAGGAAGTCAGGACAGGAACTCAAACAGTCCAGAAAACATGGAGAAGTTCTGTTTATTGGCTTGATCATCATGGCTTGCTTAGCCATGCCAGGAATTGAACAATCCATGATGGTCAGGGTTCTCCCCATCAATCACTAATTAAGAAAAATGCTCTACAGGCAGGCCTATGACCCAATTTTATGGAGACATTTTCTTAATAGAGGTTTACTCCTCTCAGAAGACTTTAGTCTGGGCCAACTTGACATAAAACTCTCCAGAATAATTGCCTCCCTGTCAACTTGACACAGAAGCAATCACCATTAAGCTAAATATTTTCTTTCTTGTTAATCCACAAGATTAATATCAACATCACAATATAAAACAATTTATAAACTTAAAAATTCCAGAGTCTTTATAACTCAAACACTGTAAAATTCAGTCTTATTAAAAATTCAAAATCTCTTTTGATGCCTAAAATCTGTTTAAAACTTAATATCTTCACCATGGGATTTTATAAAATTCTAAATAATTTAAATACTTTCTTATTTCACAAGAGAAGTAGCTGGGCATAGGCATAATCAGATTAAATCTAAACCAAACTCCATCAGTATAAATCAATGTCTAATATCAGGGATCCACTTTTTATCTTCTGGACTCCTCCAAAAGACTTAGGTCACTTCTATGATTCTACCCTCTTTAGCACACACACAGCTTGCTTTCTAGGCTTCTACTGTTTTTGTTGGTCATCACGGTATTTGCATCGTCAAAATTCTGGTGTCTTTTGAAGGAATTGTGCTGCACATTTCACTTGTAGCTTCTTCTGAGCTTTCTTCAGGCACTCTAGCCTTGCCACATAGTGCCTAGCCTCAGCTACGCTCCATGACTCCTTCCAATCACTATCACCTGAGTGAGTATTACACCATTAAGTTTGGTTGCCTCCACAAAATACAACCTTGACACCTCTGGAACACAGTAATCTGACTCCAGGAAAGACTCTCTAAAAATTTATACCTCAATGTGCTGGTCTCTTTTTTAATCACAGCTAATTCTTCAACCCCAGATGGTTATCATCAGTTGCCCCAGAAATGCACATGTTTGACTTTGATGGTTCAGGTCTCTTGTTAAACACAATTAATTCTTGAACCCCAGATAACACCACAAATTCTTTCGCAAAAATATCCTAGAAGAGTCTTTGCTCCTTTTGACACTTCAGAAGCAAACCAACATCATCTGTACTTTTTATTCTCTAATGTCCCCCAAAGCACCCCATTGAGCTCTTAACACTCAATGACTTTTCCATTCCAAAGTTTTAAACTCTTCCCCAAATGCTCTGCAAAATGGTCTGTCACACCAATACCTCATTTCTGGTAGCAACTTCTCTTTGAGCATCAACGTTGTGATGAAATACATTGACCAAAAGCAAGTTGAGGATGGAAAAGATTTATTTGTCTTTCTCATCATAGTCCTCCATAGAAGGAAGTCATGACAAGAACTCAAAGATGTCAGGAACCTGGAGGCATGGAAAGTTACTATTCACTGGCTTGCTTCTCATGGCTTACTCAGCCAGTTTTCTTATAGAAGCAAGTACCATCAGCCCAAGAATAAAACCACAAACAATGATCTGGGCCCTCCTCCATCAATAACTAATTAAGAAAATGCCCAGTAGTTCTGCCTACAGTCAGATCTTTTGGAGATATTTTTTAATTGATGTTTCCTCCTTTAGCTTCTGTGAAGTTGGCATAAAACTATTCAGCACACAGGATAATGATGGCCTTATAAAAGTAATTAAGAAATATATCTTTATTTTCTATTTTGCAGAATAATTTGAATAGTATTGGCATTAATCCTCCTCAGAAGCTCTGGTACATATACATATATATGTATATATACAACCTGGCAATGTTAAACGAATATCAAATAATCAATTTAGGCAGACCTATACTCCATAGTAAATTTGAAGCAGTAGCAAAAAGTCTCCTAACCATTAAAAAAATAACATTTTCATTTTTCTTTTCAGTTCACTTAAGATATATTATCTATCTTCCAAAGTTGCCTTTTTTTATTGATTTGTATAAAATCCAAATTTAAGATTATTCTTCAACTACCTTATGTATATTTCTACTATAATATGAAGTATTATACACACACAACTCACCTATAATGCAAGGTTTACTTCCAATACTTTAAAAATGCTAATTCAGGCTGCCTAGTATAATTAAGTAATACAAATTAAATGTTAGTTGATCAGATCATGGTCATGTCAATGTCTAGTCTATTTTTATCACAAAAATATACACCCTAAGTTTAACAGATAGATATGATTCTATAGATAGATAAGGAAAAATAGTTAGATAAAGTCTTCAAAAACCTCAGAGACCTAGATGTTAAAGATGTTTTTATTATTATAAAAATTCTTTGACAATGATACAGGTTAACTCCTGGCAACATGCAGCCTACCTCAAAGAAGATAATGAGCATCAAAGAACCTTCCTATTGAGATGGCTTCAAATATGACAAACCAACCTCTGGGTAAAATGTCCTCACTTCTAAAGACCACAGACAGAATTCTGCCTAAAAATGGACAAGCTTGGATTCAGGCATAGTTGAAGGCAAAACTCTGCCAAGACAGGGTAAGCAAGTCTTCAACAGTTCCTGTCTCAAAATTCATCTGTCAGATATATTGGGTCAGAAGCTGAAGATGATGTTCCAATGTTATAGAAAGTTTTGTATGAGTGTTCAGGAAACAAAATATCTCTTTAATTTTTTTTTCATTTTGGAAGCTGATAATCTGCATTTTCTTTGTCCTTAGATAATTAATTGTATTCCTTCTCAAGTCTCTGATGAAGTTGATGGCCAGATAGTTTAGTTTTACAATTAAGCATAGTAGCTTAGGGGTTAAGATGTTTTCAGATCTAGATTGATGTTGATAAAAATGAGATATGGAAGATATCGAATTTTATTCAGAATTTTTGACTCACCAAGCTAGGAAAGATGCTTTCTTCAAGGTTGCCAAGTACCAAAGCACTATGAATGTAACATTTATTTAATTCCTGATTTTTTCATGGTTCTCCTTGCTGTAGGTAGTTAATTATGTATGTATATATATATATATATATATATATATATATATATATATATATATATACACAAAAAAATAATAAAAAAGGAAAAAAGTAGTGTACAACCAAAAAGAAAAACAGCAACAAATAAATAATCACATTCACCAAATGCTCTCTTTCAATATTTTTGAAGGAATAACATCTAGGGGGTACATGCTTTCTGCCTCAATTTTCCTATTCATCCATGCACTGTCTTGTTTTCAAGGAAAATTTCCCAAATCTGTCACTTCAACACGAACTCTGATGTGTCTGACATACAGTGGTTAGGACCAAATCTATCCAATGATCACATACAATATTTAATTAATGCTGTGCTCAATATGATTTCAAACAGTCTAATGAGGGCATCCCTTTGCATTGACTGGAAGAATGTCATTCAGAAATATCAGACACAGCTGAATAAACAAATCAGAGCTTTATTTTGCTTGCCCGCTCTATTGCTCCATACATTTAAATATTTATATTCCTACCTGGATCATGGAAGTAATTTGGGCACAGTAAAGTTTATCTGTGACTGCAGAGTGCTGGCCTAGAAGGGACTAGTCTCCAGCAAGCATATCACCCATTACTAACGAATGAGTGCACAGTTGTGTGCTATCAAGAGCAACGCACACTTAACTTAGTGTCATTAAATCATTTCTTTAATGCTAATCATACACTTTCCCTCTGTACCAGATGAACACCACAATTTCATGGATATAGCTTCTGGTATAAAAATTTTCTACAGAAATAGGGATAATATTCACCAAGAGTAAGCAAAGTTAAATGTACATCCAACACTACCTCTGAAAAATCTAATAAAATTAGACTTACTGTAAAGGTCTATCTTAAATACTTATTTAATTTAGTTCTGACGACAGTACCTCCACCCCATAAAATGACTAAGGAAAGAATATAGGTATGCTGGGGACACATGTCCAAAGTTACAAGTAGATTTTAGTGAATATGGTTAAATGCACGCACTGAGATATTCTATCTAATAATCAACTGTGCACTGAACTAAATGAACAAGTATGTCATTGAGTGATCATTACAATGAGGACAAAGTGTTCCTATCACATCTGACTTTCCAGTATTGCCAGTTTTCACTCTACATTAGATACTGAGACTTAATTTTAAATGTTCATGTACTTCCATTTTCATTTTCTATATCTTTTAAACACACACACACACACACACACACACACACACACACACACACACACAACCAAGGCAGCATTAGTCAAATTAACAGTTATGAGAAAATTCTCTGATGTTTATCAGAAACAAATGACTAGGTTATATTATAGTCATAAAGCAGGAAAGACTACCAAATAAATATGACATTAGTTAGCAGAAGTAGGTGTCTTTATAATAATAAATATAAATATTAGACACTGGAAAATGTATGTGGTTTTTGATCCTGATATATTAAGTGGTAAATCAGGGGAGTACATTTATAGAAGTGGTATAATTGCTTGTTTTCTTCTAAATAATACAAGGTAAAAGTCTGCAGCATATAAATAGATAAATAAATAACTAAAAGCTAAAAAAAGGAAATGAGAAGTCTTACCCCTTCTACACTTACACTTGGACATTCTTTATATTTTGTTAATAATTAAGATATAACAAAATATTAGAGAACTTTGAATACTTGTGGAATAAAATTTCTACTATGATAGTAATATGAAATTTTAATAAAAAATAATTTGATATCCTTTTACCCAAATTTGTGTCATTTTTTTAACCATCAAGGATGATATTTGTGCTACTTAGCTGAAGGGCTCTCTGGTACCAAGAGTTACATTTTTTTTAGAGAAAGCCAAACCTTCCTTTCCAAGCAAAAATTTCAATACTTCTTTTGTTAGTTGTAGGATTTCATGTCCAGCTTCCCTCTCCATGCTGAAATTTGATGTGGTTTAGATTTGTATAAGCCGTGTGAATGCTTTCCCAACCACTGCAAGTTCACACGTGCAGCTCTCCTTATGCTCAGAAAACAACATTCCTTTGTAGTGTTCTAATAATTCTGATTCTCACATTCCTCTCCTCCCCCTAGTCTACAAGGATGTTTGAGGAAAGACACAGATATGTCAATGTAAGGCTATATATTCCTAAGTATTTTATTTTTAGGACTTTTCTAGTTGTTGGTTTCTATTCTGATCATCATCTACTGCAAGCACAAGCTTCTCTGATGAGTCATGAGAGAAGATGTAATTTGTGGATATGATGATGGATCCCTCTCTGATAGTTAATATTATAACCATATAGTGGACTAACTAGGACTTTTTCTTTAGGGTCTATAGTATTTCTATGTAAAGACTCTCACCATGATAATAGTGTCAGATACACATTTCATCTTTAGAGAAAATCTTAAATTTAGTCAGAAGGTGTTTTTTTTTCTCCCTACTTAGTTAGTGTTCTATTTCTGAGAAGAAACACCATGACCACAGCTCTTATAAATGAAAGCACTTAATTGATCTTTGCTTATAAACTCAGAGGTTTAGTTATTATCAGCATGGGAGAAAGCTTGGTTGCATGATCTGGAGCTACAAAAGGAATTGAGAGTTCTACATCCATATCCTCAGGCATCATGAAAAGAGAGCTACTGGGCTTGCCTTGCACCTTTTAAAACCTCAAAGACCACCCATTGTGACATACTTCCTCCAGTAAGGCCATAGATCCCAACAACTCCCAGGCAGCCTTCTTAACCATGGAACCACATTTTTGCCTTTATGTGTGTATTGCAGCAATGGTTGACATGTCATGCAAGGCTGGCTCAAGCTGAGTAATATTGGTGATTACTATTCTCCTCATGTAGGATATATATTTTGATGAGCTTTAAAATTTAAAACAAAATTTTACTTAATGTTAATATTTTTACTTATTTTTTCCTCTTGCAAGTGGTATATATTTATTTATTTATTTATCAATATGTACATATATTTATTTTTAAAAATTTAGTCACTTTACATGCCAATCATAGCACCCTCTCTCATCTCCTCACCCTTCCTCCATGTTTACTTCCCCTAATTTTCAGAGAAGGGGAGCCCTTTTCTCCCACCAACTGACTCTAGCTACCAAGTCTTATCAAGCCTACCTGCATTGGCTTCCTCTGTGGCATGGTAAAGGACCCTGCCAGAGGGAAGTAATTAAAGTACAGGCAACATACATATTCACTTTAAAGTCTGATCATGGCCCCCTCCCTCCTCTCCTCCTGGGCCCTCTTTCTCCCTCCTTCCCCCAAACCCTACACTTCTTCTCCTCATAAAAAGGGAATCCTTCACACTAGCCCACCCTAACACATCAAGCCAAATCAAGACTGAGCTCCTTATCCACTGAGACCAGGCAAGGCAGCCCCATTAGGGCAACGTGATCAAAAGCAGGCAACAGAGCCCATGTCATTGAGAGGGCCAACTGAAATTCCTAGGAGGATCACATAAAAATCAAACTGCCAATCAATTACTTATGTGTAGGGGGCCCAGGTCTTGTCCATGCATGATCTTTGGTTGGGGCTTCTGTCTCTGTAAGCACCCATGTATCTATGTTAGTAGACTATTGGTCTTCTTGCGCTAATTTTGTGCCCTCTGAGGCTTTCTATCTACATGACTCACTGAGCTCCACCTAATGCTTGACAGAGAGTCTCAGCATCTGATTCAATCAGCTGCTGGCCAGGACCTCTCAGAAAACAGTTAAATTAAGCTCCTGTCTGTAAACATAGGAGATAACTGTTAATGGGGTCAGGAGCAGGCTCTTTCCCACGGTGAGGGTTTAGGGATGAGCCAGGCATTGGTTGGTCATTCTCTTAGTGTCTACTTTATCTTTGTCTCTGCACATTTTATAGACAGGGTAAATTTAGGTTCCAATATCTTATGTGTAGATTATTCTTCCCCTCCTACCACTGTAGGTCTTACCTGGTGAGAAGGTGGATTATTCAGTCTCATGTCCTCCACTACTAGGAGGCTCAACTAGAGACAGATCTCTATCCTCCCTGTAGCCCACCTTGTGGCAGGTCTCCAGCTTGGCTCAGTGATGAACTCTCTACCCCCTTTAGTTTCTCTTTTCTCTCCAGGCCCTCAAATCTCTCCTCCCCACATTCTCCACATCTGAAACCCCTCTTGTTGCACTCCCACACACTCTCCTATCCAGTTTCCTATCTACTTAATCTTCTACTGTTCATATATTTTTGTCTATGGGTGAGATTTAAGAATGCCCTCCCTTGAGTCCTACTTGGTACTTATCTTTTTTGGGTCCATTATTTATAGTACAGTAACCTTTAGTATACAGTTAATTTCCACTTATCAGTAAGTATATAGCATGTGTGTCTTTCTGTGTCTGTGTTACCTTACTTGGGATGATCCTTTCCAGTTCTGTCCATTTGCCTGTGAAGTTCATGATTTCCTTGTTTTTAATAGTTGAGGAGTATTCTAATGTGTAAATGTACTATTTTTTATCCAGTATTCATCTGAGGGACATCTAGGTTGTTTTCAGATTCAGGTTTTTACAAATATGAAGCTGCTATGAACATAGTTGAGCAAGTGTTATCCTTTTATAGTGGAGCATCTTTCGGACATATGCCCAGGAGTGGAATAGCTGGGTCATGAGGTAGCAATATTTCCAACTTTGTGAAAAAGTGCCAGTTCTATTTCTAAAGTGGTTGTGTAAGTTTCCACTCACACTAGTAATGTCACTTAAATGTTTGACTTTAACCATTCTAAGAGGTGTAAGATAGAATCTAGAGTAGTTTCGATTTGTATTTCCATGATGACTAAGTGTGTTGAGCATTTATTTAAGTGTTTCTAGGCCATTAGAGATACCTCTGTTGAGAATTCTCTGTTTAGCTATGTACTTCATTTTTTTCACAAGATTTTTTTATTAATTTATTCTTGTTACATCTCAATGGTTATCCCATCCCTTGTATCCTCCCATTCTTCCCTCCCTCCCATTTTCCCCTTATTCCCCTCCCCTATGACAGTTCCTGAGGGGGATGACCTCCCCCTGTATATGCTCATAGGGTATCAAGTCTCTTCCTGGTAACCTGCTGTCCTTCCTCTGAGTGCCACCAGGTCTCCCCCTTCAGGGGACATGGTCAAATGTGAGGCACCAGAGTACCTGAGAAAGTCATATCTCACTCTCCACTCAAGTGTGGAGACTGTTCTGACCATTGGTTAGATCTGAGTAGGGGTTTAAAATTTACCACCTGTATTGTCCTTGGCTGGTGCCTTAGTTTGAGCGGGACCCCTGGGCCCAAATCTGCCTATCATAATGTTCTATTTCTAGGTTTCTAGGACCCTCTGGATCCTTCTACTTTGCTATTCTCCCATGCTTCTCTCATCTAGAGTCCCAATAGGAATTTCTCCCCTCTGTCCCAGTTTCCTGGTAAGTGAAGGCTTTCATGGGACATGCCCCTTGGGCTAGTATGCAGATATAAGTGAGTATATACCATTTGAGTCTTTCTGCTTCTGGATTAACTCACTCATTATGATCATTTCTAGCTCAACTCATTTATCCACAAATTTTGGGAATTCCTTGTTTTTAATAGCTGAGTAGTATTCCATAGTGTATATGTACCACAGTTTCTTTATTCATTCTTCTACTGAGGGACACTTAGGCTGTTTCCATGTTCTGGCTATTATGAATAAGGCTGCTATGAACATGGTTGAGCAAATTTTCTTGTTGTGTGCTGGCGCATCTTCTGGGTATATTCCAAGGTATGGAACAGCTGGGTCTTGAGGAAGCCCTATCACCTTGCACAAAACTCAAATCCAAGTGGATTAAAGACCTCAACATAAAACCAGAGACACTAAGACACTTAGAAGAAAAAGTGGGGAAGAGCCTGGAACATATTGGCACAGGAGACAACTTCCTGAACAGAAAACCAACAGCCCAGGTCTTAATGTCAACAATTAATAAATGGGACCTCATGAGGCTGAGAAGCTTCTGTAAGGCAGGAGACACTGTCAAGAGAACAAAGCGACAGCCTACAGATTGGGAAAAGATCTACACCAACCCTACATCTGACAAAGGTCTACTATCCAAAATATATAAAGAACTCAAGAAATTAAACACCACCAAACCAAATAACCCAATTGAGAAATGGGGCTTGGAGAGAAACACTTAAAGAAATGTTCAACCTCCTTAGTCATCAGGGAAATGCAAATCAAAACGACTCTGAGATTCCATCTTAAAACCATCAGAATGGCTAAGATCAAACATTCAAGCGACACCACATGCTGGAAAGGATGTGGAGAGAGATAAACACTCCTTCATTGCTGGTGGAAATGCAAACTAGTACAGCCACTTTGGAAATCTATCTGGTGTACCTCATTTTTTAAAAAAAGGATTATTTGGTTTGTTGGTACTTAATTTCTTGAGTTCTTTACATATTTTGGTTATTAATTTTTTTGTCTTATGTAGGGTTAGTGAGATATTTTCACAACTTGTAGGCAACCATTTTGTTCCATTGACAGTGTCTTTTTCCTTACAGAAGCTTTTCAGTTTCATAAGATCACATTTATAAATTGTTAGTCTTAGAACCTGCGCTCTTCAGGAAGTCATCTTCTGTGTCAATGAATTCCAGGCTCTTCTTCAGTGCTTTTCTAATAGATTTAGTCTTTCTTATTTTATGTTGAGGTCTTTGATCAAGTTGGATTGAGTTTTGTGCAGGATGATAAATCTGGATCTATTTTCATTTTTCTACATGGAGACAACAGTTGGATAGTACCATTTGTTGAAGATGCTTTCTTTTTTCCATTGTATGGTTTTGGATTCTTTG
The DNA here is from genome assembly GCF_964271855.1 of Acomys minous. Lineage (NCBI taxonomy): Eukaryota > Metazoa > Chordata > Mammalia > Rodentia > Muridae > Acomys > Acomys minous. Next base: position 134,316,134 of record NC_140483.1, read on the forward strand.
AAAAAAAACAAGGGTATAAAGGTGTGTGGGTTGGTTTCTGGATCTTCAATTAAGTACCATTGATCAAGCATTTTAATTACTACTATTATTCTGTACTTCATCTTCCGGTCTAGGATTAAGATGTCTCCAGAAGTTTTTTCATTGTATAAGATTGTTTTAGTTATTCTGGGTGTTTTGTTTTTTCATATGAAGTTTAGAATTTTTAATTCAACAACTGTGAAGAATTTTGTTGGAATTTTGATGGGAATTGCATTGAATCTATCTACTCAAAGATAATACAAATTTCATTTGGTAAGATAGCCCATTTCACCATGTTAATCTTACTGATCTATGGGCATGGGACATCATTCCATCTTTTGATATTTCCTTCAATTTTTCTTTTCAGAGGCATGAAGTCATTGTCATAAAGGTCTTTGACTTGCTTGGTTAGTGTTACACCAAGATACTTTATATTATTTGTGGCTCTTTTGAAGGGTGTTAGCTCCCTAATTTCCATCTCAACTCATTTACCAAATTGTATACGTAAGGGCTAGTGATTTTTTAAAATTAATTTTGTATCCAGTCACTTTGCTGAAGGTGTTTATCAGTTATAGAAGTTTTCTGGTAGAGTTTTTGGAGTTGCTTATTTAGACTATCATATCAATTGTGAATAGAAATGTATTTTCTTCTTTATTTTCAATTTGTATACCCTTTTTCTCTTTTAGTTGTTTTATTACTCTAACTCTAAGTACTATATTGAAGTGATATAGAGAGAGTGGTCATCCTTTTCTTGTCTCTGATTTTAGTGGATTTGCTTTGAGTTTCTCACCATTTAATTTGATATTGAGTATTGGCTTGTTATATATAGCCTTTTGTATGTTTAGGTATGGGCCTTGTATCTGTCATCTCCCCAAAACTTTTTCATGTAAGCTTTTTAGATTTTGTCAAAGATATTTTTTGCACCTATTGAGATGATTGCATGATTAATTTCTTATGATTTGTTTGTATGGTTGATAAAATTTATGGATTTTCATATGTTGAACCATCTCTGCATTCCTGGGATGAAGCTTACAGGATGATATATTTGATGAGTTCTTGGATTCAGGTTGTGAGTATTTTATTGAGTATTTTTGCATCAATGTTCATCAGGGAGGTTGGTCTGAAATTTTCAAGTATGGGGATAACATGGCTCTTTTATACATATTATAGATTTCAACTTAGTGTTTTTATGGGACCCAGGAAAGTATGACATTGTGAGTCTCTGTGTCTTGTGACTGCTCTTGAAGGTCTTTTTCATCTGTTGGGTTGCTTCTCTAACCTAGATGTTGGTTTCATCTTATCTTAATTACATTTTATTTTGTTATGTTCAGTTATTATATCTTAGAAGCCTGCTCTTTTCTAATAAGATACAGAAAAATAGTGGATCTGGAGAGTGGCAGAGGTGGAGAAGAACTAGGAGGAATAAAAGACTGTAAGCATGCTATCAAGTAATGTTGCATGAGAGAAGAATATACTTTCAATCAAGACATCAGAAGGTAATAGATGTATTGACATATGTTCAGTTTATCTAAGCTCCCAGAGCTCTTTTGTTATTGTTGTTCAGCATTGTTTGTGACATTGTGACACTTCTATATTGATTTTCAAATTATCTTTTTCAATTTTCTGTGAGTTTCACTGGAGATTATACTAAGTTTATATATTGCTACAAAGTCAGGTATTATTATAAAAGACTTCTTTATTCTCTCTACTTCTTAATTACAGTTCAATATGCTCAGCCTTCTATTCATTCTGCCATTCATTCACTCTGCCATTATGGTCTCTATCTCCTGGAACTGTGAGCTAAAGCAAGGTCTCTTTTTTTCTATAAGTTCCCTTGATTGCAGTACTTTTAGAACACAATAGAAAACAAACTATTATACTCGTCTTTAAAACGTGACAATCTGTCTTCCACAAGATTCAATACATAGGTAAAACTTTCCTTTGAATGTTTGCCTTCCTATCTTTTTGTTTCCCGTTTTACTTCAGTTTTGCTTTTCCTAAGCTCTCCCATCTCTTTCTAAAATTATATATATATATATATATATATATCTTGAATCTTGAATTATTACCAATATTTCACTCAACTGGTTATATTTTTTGTGGTTGTCACTCAGGCATTCATTTGTTTCACGTTTGTAGTACTTGGACATATTTATAATTGTTTATATGAAGTGATTTTTTAATACATCAGTGAAATTATTTGCTCAGGAAATATCAATATGTGGTGCTTCTGTCCTAAGCAGTCATGGTGTCCTGATTATTCGTATTTGCTTTGATTTTATGAAATGATCTAGGCTTTTGGAGTTTTACCTGTAGCCATGTTATAGGTGTTATGGCTGATAGATGAGCAGATGAGTGGACTATCTCTGAGTTCCTCCCTGAGGTTCCGTTCAGACTCTATCCACTCTTGGAGCTGAAGGGTAAGTGGATGGCTGAGATGTACATGAGAAGGGTATTGGCTATGAGGCCTTCTAACAGGGCTTCCAGATTAGCTTCCACATGGTCCTGGTAAAGCATGGTAGATAGGTGTGGTGACCATCTCTGGTTGCTCTTGCCTAATCATTACTTTCAAGTACTTACTTGGTAGATTAAGATGTACAAAACTGTTTACTGATGCCTCATACAGATTATCAAATACTATACTTATTATTTTAATCTGTGTACTGGGCTCCATGGTATTAACTGAGGAAGAAATGGAGACTAACAGATTTCTGCTTTAGAAGAAAAAACCAATATTATATTCTTCACAATGAGCCACATGACATTTTTATTATAATGTACATAACAAACATGGAAGAAACAAAGGAACCCCATGAGTCCAATTAAAAAAATATATTTGTGAAAGAATTGAGTCTAGGGTTTAGAAAGCCTTCGTTTATTTGTATTACTTTACACTAAGTTGGAATAGGTCACTGGACAAAGGAAATGTATGCAACATTTAAATAAAGTGTGAACTCATAGTTTCATAAACTCATTCTAATTATAACTGGCTCTTGTGAGCTTAATATGGAAGGTAGCTGATGAGGTACCCAAATATTATCTGAGGTAATGCGGTATTCAAACATATGTGACTGGAAATAGTTTAATAAAACTTGAAAGGACACATACATAAACCAAATGCTTAATTTCAGATACTGCACATCAAAGGAATCCTTTTTTTCTTGTCACATTACAACTACTTTTAACACAGTGGAGAAATTGCTTTTCAGATTTCTTTACAGGCAGAGGAATGAGAACAGTGATTCTGACCAGGTGGCTGCCTCCAACTGTAGCCCTTTACCTGCCATAGATGATTTAGCAGGTTCTGCATAGAAAGAGTCAAGACATTTTATGGTCTGCATTTAGCAAGAACAGTTTGGAACAGTTTAAGTGAGAGATACTTTTGTTTTTGGAAACTTGACTCCTTTTATATTTTCTGTTCTTTTCAGCTGGCTAGTATCTGTGCTTTGCTCCAAATCAGGTACCTGTCTACATGAAAGCCAAATTTCAGGAATAAGAGATAACATTTGTCATTTCATATTCTTCAATGTCACATTTCTTCAAAAGGCAAGGGCATTTCAGGTTAAAATGCATGTGCAAATTGGCCAGCATTTGTGTGGTGTATGTGGGTGTAGGTAAAGGAATAGAGATGTTGCTGTAAATCATATAGCAGTTGTGTCATATTATTCTCAAGTCACATGTGGTTTCCTTTAAAAGAGAAGTCACTCATATTATGCAGGGGTATTTCCCCATTGTTATTCACATACACTTATTGTATAACAGATCATAAAATTTAGAGTCTTTGAAGGCTTAAGTATAGACATAGGTTTATAAAAATGACACATTTATTTCACTGATTACAGACCAAGGGAAGCTTTGTATTTTTTTCCATTAAAGGAATTGTAATTGCAATGTTTCTGTTTTGTTTTTCTGCTTGTTTGTTTGTTTGTTTTCCAACATAACACTTTTATTTATTATTTGGAAATATCACAAAATGAAGTCTGATCATAATGGCTTTGCCTGCCTCCGAGAAATCCAGGTACACCCTTCCATTCCTGCCCATAGAGCATCCCCCTCCCCCAAAAAAAACAACCAAGTAAAATTCAAATTGTCCATACAGTTACTGGAGCATGGTCAAATTTCAGTGGCCAGCACCTAAAGATAGGTCAGTCCTTCTCCTCCTCCTCCTCCCATGGTGAATACCCTCATCTGTAAAAATCTTTCCTATCATAATTTTTAAAGACGTTCTTCAATGACTCCCTGTCTACTGTTTCTTTTTGGGAAGGCAGTAGAGAGCAGGAATTTCACAGATCCTTCAGTGTTTACAGGTCCATATTGCTGCTGGAGGCATGCTGATATGCATGTCCTGTTCTACTGCCTGAGGCCCTGTGGATGACTGTGGTCCTTGATGTTGCCATAATCCACATGGACGTTTATGGTTCGATCTGATGTTTGTTATGAGCAAGGAAACTTTTTTGTGTTAGTATTGGTGCCATCTTTTTATTCTAAATTTACTAATCATGGATTACATTTAAGTCCTTTACATCATACACAAATTTTTAGAATTGAATTGCTGTGTCTTCTAAGCATTTGGCATTTAAATGTGGGTAAATTTTTAAATCTTGCTTCATCTCATTTACTCTTTATAAAATTGACAAGTTATAATAGTTAATTTGTGGGGTTGAGAATGATTAACTAAATCTATACACCTAATAGTTTTAGGAAAACACTCAGCATATTATACTTGGGACCAGTCATAATAAGCAATCAATATAGTACTTAGTAAAGGCTACATGATGTTGCTACCATTAGAGCTAATCCTCCTGACAACCTGTGCATTAACAATCTCAATGATATTGCCAATATAAAGAAATGAATAATTGGCAAAACCAAATGATCTTTTTCAGTTTGTCAGAGACTTTAAGTGATAAAACAGATGAGCATGCCCTCATATTGGACCTTTCCCATCACAAACTTCTTTATTTCTCTCCAGTTTGTTGAAGGACAGACAGGCGTTTTAACTCTGGAACTACTAGGATTTTGTAGCCAAAGGTTAAAAACACAATATATTTTCTAAATATTTTATCAGGATGGAAAAATTAATAATTTAAACATAATAGGTCAATGCTGATATGCCAAAGAAGGCTAACTTGAAGTTCTACCTGTGAAGGTTAGGAATAGAGGAAGTTACACTCAGTGCCCCAAGCAGAAGCCAAGACATAGACTGGTTATTTACTCGAACACAGTTTTAACTGAAATCATTAAAAGCAATGTCTAGCAACTTACCTGTACTAAGAAGTTTGCTGTTTTAATAAAACAAGGATAATTGACACAGAGACTTATAGTTATTGATATGCAGGTCAAATTTACTTATAATTTCCATCTAAATTACCAAACAAATATCAAATAAGTTTAATTTTGTAGTATTGACAAATTTCAGCTGATTTTAGAAAACTCAGCAATATCTTAAAAACTATTTGCAATGCAGAGTGTTCATGTCATAAAAGTTTTGGATTTCAAGTTTAAATTTCTTGAAGATACACTATGAAAAGCCTAAAGATACAAAAAATGTGATTATTTGAAATATAGTTTCTGATTAACTTTCCATATAAAATTATAATACAATTGCATAAAATAAATACCAATATAGTAAATTTTTCTGGTGTATTATTTTATACATAACTATTTTTAAATTATAATATCTCACTTAAGGGAAGTCAGAGTAAAGGAAAGAATATGGGGAAGGATACCTAACACTGAGGGACTTTTATTTATCAAGTAACAGGGAGATACATGCAAGTAGGAATCATATGTTATCAAAATAAACCCCCTATACCATGAATGGCCTACAATATTTTGAGTTGCTATCATAAGTTTGACATGGATCTTCTCCCCATAGACATTAGAGGCTACGGCCAATGTTGTTATTTATGCTTACAAGCTTGCGGTAAGAACCTCTTGCTAAAGAAACCACATTATTATGCTATGGAACATGGAGAAAATGAGCAGGTACTTACATGGAATATCCTTTCCTACAGACTAGCATGTATACTACTAGAACATATTGTACACTCTACCAAAGCAGAAAATTAATTATCTGTCTCATCTAGTAAGCAATGTGAAAGCTACAATAGGGATAAATATGAAAGACATACATGTGCTATATAAAAATATCTACCATATTATACTGCTAAATGAACATAGTTCATCTCTTTCAACTGTAATGAAAGAAGATTTTTTCTTTTTTTAACAGGCCATAGTAAATGACACAGAGACTCATAGTAGACTATGTGTAGACAATAAGAGACTTTTGAGCACTTATTCATAAACGGGGTGTCTTTATCACACCCTTTTCTCAAGGTAAAAGTATGCATATTAAGTGGGAGACAAAAATTATAAGAGAAATACATCTTCTACATTTATTTAGATACAACAGAGTTGATGAAAGCATGAACAAGACCTACTCTACATTAATTCAAGCCACACAAAATCTCAGTTCTGGGAAAGTAGAATGGACAGAAAGTCTCCACTCTACATAAGAAACTGTATGCAAATGGAAATGTTTGAAACAGAAAACATCAAATTTCTTCAATGTAATGACATTGGAAATATTAACCACACTTCAGAGCAAACCCAGTGCTTAAAAATGTTTACCAATATAATTGGATTTTGTGTGTGTGTGTCTGTGTGTGTGAGAGAGAGAGAGAGAAAGAGAGAGAGAAGAGAGAGACAGAGACAGAGACAAAGACAGAGACACAGAGACAGAGACAGAGAGACAGAGAAAGAATGTAAAAAATGGGAAAAGGAAAATGAAAAACAAAACAAAACAAAAAAAAAACACAATGAGTCAAAAACTATCACAACAAAAACAAAACACCCAGAAATCAAAATAAAACAAAACAGAGAAAAAATTTGTTTTGTTTTGTTTTGTTTTTAGATTTGCCAACTACTTCCAGGCCTATGCTCTGATTTGGAGTGTGGTTGATACACACACTGACATCATAACTCCTTTGAAGAAACTAATTTTCCCTTTCACAGCAGGTGTCAATTGCAAAGAGCTTCTTGGTTAGGGGTAGTGCACTGTATCTACTTCCTTTATTTGTGAAGAGACCCCATCTGACGTGAACTGCAGAAGTCTTAGGCGTGCTTCTACCTTATGTGTGAATTCATTTGTGCTTTGAAGTTTTAAATATTTATAGTACAATTTGAATAACAACTGAGATTAGGTACCTAATAAGGTACCAGGAGGAAGTAGGGGACCCTCCAAAGAAAGGAAAATAGAGTACAATAGTATAGAATGATAGAGAAAAACTACAATAAGAAAATTAAGTGGGTAAGGAATGAAAGATCAGGGTAAAGGAGGTAAATGGGATAGATAAATAACACTAAAAACATTTTGAAAAGCAGTATGGAATCTTACAACGAGAGAAGGTTCAAAAATATGCACATATATGACAAAATTTAAATGGAATCACTATATTATGAAGACATAATTTCTTAACTAGACATCATATGCCACCAACTAATGTCTTTTGATATAGGAATGGCCTACAGTTTGCTGAGTTTTTGGCCTAAAGGATCCCATGAACTTCCCCCAATGATCACAAGCTATTTCCAAGACCATTGGTTGTTCTTCACAACCTGATCGTAAAGTCCTATCGTTGAAAACAACATGCACCTATGTTGAAGAAGTCAAGCTGGTTCCCACTTAGGTAGTTTATTTCCACTGATCAACATCCATGGAGCTGGAAGATAATCTACCTGTATGCTTCTGGAAGAGAATGATAATCAATAATTATCACCCAACTACAAAGCTTGCGACCTAAAACAGTGAACTGCCAAAAGATATACTGGTGCACTAGTGGCTACAAATGGCTAGAAGCTCCTTCAATCTGTCTTGCTCTTACTCTGAAATGTTCTCTGGCACTGGATCATAGGTGCAGAATTGTTTGCAGTGGTATCTATTGGAACTGGGTCCATGACTCTGAATTTTGATCAGTTATCGTTTTTTATTTTTGTACTGGTTTCCTAGATGAGCTTAAAAGCTGTTTTTATTTCTACATATAAGGAAATATATTTAGATTGTTTTTCAGGATTATTTTGGTTTACCAAAATACTGATTGGAAGTTCTTCTCTAATACCTACCACCTCATTTAAACTCAGTAGTTGGCTGGTGATCTGTTCTGTGAAGTTGGAAAATGGGAACCTCTTTTCAGGGGATAGAGGCGATTCAGAAGAAGGAGGATAAAATGACAATAAGGACTTCATAAATGTCATAAGGATTTATACTGTTAACTATTGATCTAAAGTTTATAAAACATGCTATTATCCTTTAAATATACAAGTGTCATCTAATTTTACGTAGCCTTGAAGCAAGCTTAATCATCTGAGAGGAAGTCACTTTAATTAAGAAATTCTCTCCATAAAATTAGGCTGCAACCAAACATTTTGAACATTTGCTTAGTTAGTGGTTGATGTGAGGAGCCATGTCATTGTAGGTAGAGCTACTCCTTGTATGGTAATGCTAGATTCAAGAATGCAGGATGAGTAAGCCATTGGAAGCAAACCCTTAAACAACATGTCTCCATGGCTTCTGCATCAGCTCTTGCTTCTATTTTCTCAGCCTGTTTGAGTTCCTGTCCTGAGGTCCTTTAGTGATGGACTATGATAGAGAAGTGTAAGTTAAATATATTGTCCTTCTGAAATTGCTGTTGGTTACATTGTTTTATCACAGCAATGACAACCATAGTTAGGACATTACATTAATGGACTTTTCTCAGCTAGGAAGACAATGTTTCCTCCAAGAGTCAAAATCTACATAACAAAACTCAAGACACCAAACATTAGAGGACCTCTTTTGAGTTGTTAGCCAAAGCCATACAGGAGATACCTTGCACATAGAGGCTACTGTTATTGCTCTTGATTCCCTCCCAGATTTGAAACATATGTCATTATTGTTGAAGATACTATGTACTTTAGAAACAGGGTCCAGAGGACCCGGATTTTGGATTTGGGTGTCTTTGCCCTGTGAACACATAGAAAACATAAAGGTTGTTTGGCATCCCACAAATTGAAAAACTTTTCAAATTTTAAGCATTATGATGAAAAATATTCCAGATAATTGTATAGACAAGTTCATCCATAAGATTATAGAAGAAATTTTTCTACATATACTAAGAGGTATGACTATATAGCTATAGTATGCATAGAGAATGCCATACAAATAGAAGAAAAAAAATTCCTCAACATATATATTTAAAATACTAAATGTATTGAATAAAGAAAGGTTATAAAAGAGAAAAAGTATAGCCCACATAAAAAAACAACAGTTTATCAGAATAACAGCTTACTTGCTAATCGGAATTTTAAGATACAAAGTTCTGGAGCAATGTTCTTCAAGTTCTAAAAAAAATCCACAGATGTCAACACAGATTAATTTACACAAAAAAAGCTATCAGCCAAAATTGAAGAAGTTAAAAAAAAAGTTCCAGAGCAAAAATTGTCTAAAAGAATTCATGTCTACCAAAGCAATCCTACAAAGAATACTGAATGGAATACATTAGATTGTACAGAGGAAATAGGATAACAAATGAAACTAAATTTATTGAGACAAAATGGGCAAGGACACAAATAGTAACAAGAACAAAATGACAGAAATCAACAGACATCTCTCAAAGATAACTTTTGTTTTTTTATTTGAGATTAATATAATTATATTCTTTCCCTTTTCCCATATTTCCTTCAAATCCTCATATATATCCCTCATTATTCACTTTTAAAATCATGGTCTTTGCTTGTATTATTTTTGTTACATGTATATATGTATATTCATATATATTTTTAAATGTAATTTATTCTCCATCTCAATAATAAATTTTGAAGATAATAACCTTGGTTCAAAATCAGGATATGTCAGTTTACAGATTAGATAAGTAAAAAAGAACCTATCTTACTGTCATGTACAAGAAACACAGTTTACTCTCAAGAGCAAATATGAACTTAGAATGAAAGTATGAGAAAATAACAAAACAAAACTAGGAAACAAGCAACCATCAACAACCTGATACCAGTCAAAATAGGCTACACATTAGAATTAATTGGAAGAGGTAAAGGATATGTCATTATGATAAAGGGAATAACTAACCAAAAAGCATGATGATGCTAAAAATATATCCACTAAACTCTTCTGTAAGCATGTTTAGAAAATATTTAACATTGGACTTCAGGACAAAAGTGGTCCAGAAATAGTAGAACATTTTAATGTCTCGCCTTTTTCAATAGACACACAATTTGGAAAACAATTAAAACATGAGAATTAAATGATACCATACATTAAATATGAATCACAGATATATCCAGATTATTTCACTCAAAATTAAAAGATATATATTTGCTTGGCCATGGAAGTATTTTTTAAAAAGGTTAAGTGCTGGGGGGAAAATTCTAGCAAATAAAAAATTTAAACACTTCTGTGTTCTATTTCTTTTTTAATTTTTTAAAATGTATCCATCTATTTATTTACTTTACAACCATCCTGATCATTGCCCCCTACATCCTCCACTCCCTGTCCCACCTTCACTCCATCTTCCTCATACCCCATTACCTACTGCTCAGAAAAAAAGAGCTCACATCAGGACTAATTACATCCTCTTCCCTGTGACCTAATGAGGGAGCCCCACTAGGGCCAAGTGATCAAAAAGCAGGCAACAGAATCCATATCAGAGACAGTCACCATTCCACTTATTTGGGGGGCCCCCATGAATCATGAGGAACCCATATGGTATATCTATGTAGCGGGCATGGGTCCAGTCTATCCCTGGTCTGTGGTTCATGTTTCAGTCTCTGCAAATTTCTCAGGATTCTGGTTGGTTGGCTTTGTTGGTCTTCTTGTGGAGGTCATATTACATCCAGGTCCTTCTATCCATCCACTTACTTTTCCACAAAACTTGCTATATTTCAACCAATGTTTGGCTGTTGGTCTCTGCATCTGTTTGGATCCACTGCTGGGTGTACTCTTTCAGAGGACAGCTATGCTAGGATCCTGTCTATAAACACAGCAGAATATCCTTCATAGTGTCAGGAGTTGGCTCTCTCCCATTGAATGGATCTCAGCTTGGGCCAGGCATTGGTTGTACATTCCCTCACTTTCTGCTCTATCTTTATCCATGAACATCATGCAGGAAGGGTAAATATTGGATAGAAGTTCTTATAGGGGGGTTGTTGCTCCAGTCCCTTCACTAGGAATCTTGTCTAGACTCTTCTTCTCTATAACGTCTGCTACTAGGAGTCTCGGGTAGAGTCATCCTCGTAGTCTCCCAGAAGCCTACCCTGTCATATATCTCCAGCTTGTCACAGAGATGCCTCTGCCCACATTTCTTTTCTGCCTAAAAGTCATCTATCCTCCTGTCCCCAGTCTCCCATGGTCTGATTTCCATCCTCAATTCTCTCTGTAATCCCTATCTTATCATGTTCAACTATTTCCACAAAAGGACCATGCATAGAAAGGACCTGGTCAATAGGCAGCTCACTCTATATATGGGTCCCCTATTACAGGGAGCAGGGACTGTCCTTGCCATGGACTCTGTTAACTAGTCTACTTCTATGGCAATATCGTGCAATTTTTATTACTATTCCTCTTCATTATAGCTTGAAGTCAGGGATGAAAATACCTCAAGAAGATGTTTTATTGAATAGGATTATTTTTATTTGTTCTGGGTTCTTCTTTTTTTCTACATGAAGTTTAGATTTTTTTCTTTCAAGATCTGTAAAGAATTGTGTTGGCATTTTGATGTGTGTTGTGTTAAATCTGTAGATTGTGTTTGGTAAATGGGCATTTTTACTATGTCCATCCTACAAATCCATGAGCATGGGAAGGAGAGACAAGGAAAATACAGGAAAAGACTAAAGAAGGAGAGATAAATATCACAATCTGTTTGAAAAATACATATCAAAATAATATTTTATAAACTTGTATATGTTGCATGTGTGTAGACACACTATACTGAATGATGGTGTTCCTCCATAAGCTATGTGCTATATTACAAAAACTTCAGTGCCAGACTTGGTAAACAATCCCTGAAGTTGAGTTGTTGGCAAGGTGAATAAAACATTCTCCCAACACATGAGACTGCCCTTGGTTGTTTTGAAGACACAACACGCTTAGGACACAGACTTTAAAGAAAGAAGCTGAAACTGAACCAGAAACCTCCTTCCTGAACAATGACTATCATATTATCAGAACAAAGTATATAAGCTTACAGTGAAGGGAAATAAGTAAAAGTCATACGCATCAGTAACACAGAGCCAAATCATACCAATGATAATTCTGCCATTTATTTTAGAAGTCTTTCACTGGCTTATTAATAGTTATCCCATGATATTTTATTTGGGCCAGATATTTTTTATTAATTTATTCATATTGCATCTCAATTGTTATCCCATCACTTGTATCCTCCTATTCCTCCCTTCCTGCTCCTATCACCCTATTCTCCTCCCATAGATCTATGACCCAGGGGGCCCTCCACCCTCCAGCTCTATGTGGTCATAGGCTATCATGTCTCATCTCTGTAGCCTGCTTATTCTTTCTCTGCGTGCCACCAGGCCTCCATACCATGGGGAAGTGGTCAAATATGGGGTACCAGAGTTCATGTAGGAGTCAGTCTCTGCTGTCTACTTAACTGTGGAGAATGTCCTGTGCTTTGGCTAGATCAGAGTAGGGGTTTGATGTTTACTGCTTGTTTTGTCCTTGGTTGTTGCTGTAATTTGAGCAGAGACCTCTGAGCCAAGATCCACTCATCATGATGTTCTTCTTGTAGCTTTACAGGACCCTCTGGATTCTTTCATTTCCCCTTTCTCCTATATTTTCTTTACCTAAAGTTCCAGTAGGTTTTCCTTACAACTGCCCCAATTTCCTGGTAAGTGAAGACTTTCATGGGACATGCCTTTTGGACTAGTGTCCAATTACAAATGAGTGTATATCATGTGAGTCTTTCTGCTTCTGAGTTAATAGATATTAGATGTGTAGAATTCCTTTCTTAAACTGTCATTTGTATATTGAAGTGGTACAAATGTTTTTGAGCTAATTGTCTATCCAGCTGCTTTGCTGAAAGTGTTTCTTACATGTATGAATTTCCTGCTACAAATTTTAAGGTCTCTGTGTAAACCATCATATCATCATATCTATAATCTCCCTTAGGTGTCTTATTGCAAGTACTTTATTGAATATATATGGAGAGTTTGGACAGAGAGCTATGACTTGTACCTGATTTTAGTGGAATTTACTTGAATTTCTCTGCAAGTGTTTCAGTTCTTTTTACTCATTACAGCAGGACAGCTCCCAGAACAGCTTCGAAGAATGCTTTCGATCCCAATAGGTCCAACATTTTAGGCTGTCCCAGACAGGATTTATATTAAGCCTGGATTTTCTCAACATTTAGAAAATGGATGAAAAGGCTACTCCTGGCTTGCTCAACTACTTTCCCCAATTTTATTTGAGTCCCTACAATGTATTTTTTGCCTTAAGTCAGCTGGAAGAAACCTTAAGAGATTACACCTCATTTCTCCTACTGGAGGTTCGGTAGGTCTTTGTTTGCTCTTTTTGGCTTCAGATGCTTATTCTCAGTGGAGTTGGTTACAAGTTATTATTGATCTGATTCAGAGAGAAACCAAGGTTGGACTCAGGGGTGTCTCTCTCTTTCTTTATCTTTCTTTCATAGTAATGGAGATAAGGGTAGAAAAGAAAGAAGGGGATAGAGAAATATGCTGAGATGATTGGACAAAACATCGATTATTGAATCTATTCCTCAACTTTAGGCCTTTATTGTTACTCACAAATAAGGCTATTTTAAACTCATTGGTATAGTATTTTGTATATTTATGCAAAATAAGTTTAATTTTGATACATTGATATAATTCATATATCAATTTGTAGTTTATTTTTATCACAAGAATATACAGCCTAGGTTTAAGAGATAGATATTCTACAGATAGATAAGGAAAATAGATAAGAACTTCAAAGGCCTCCAAGACCTACAGAATATGACATTTAAACATGTTTTTTACTATTTAAAATTCTTTCATAACAAGAGAGATTAACTCCTGGGAATACCTTGCCTACCACAAAAAAAGATGATAAGCATCAAAGAACCTATTTATGGAGATGGGTTCAAATGTGGCAAACCAGGCACTACGCAAAATATCCTCCTTTCTGCAACAGACAAAATTCTGCCTAAAATTTGACAAGTTTGGATGCAGGTAGAGTTGATAGCCAAACTCTGCCAAGACATGGTAAGCAAGTCCCCAACAGTTCCTGCCTTGCAAATATGCCTGTGAGTTATATTGGGCCAGAAGCCTGAGGATGATAGTCCAAATTATAGAGAGATTTGGATGACTGTTCTGGCAGCAAACTGTCTCTGTTCTTTTTTTGTTTTTGTTTTTATTTTTGTTTTGTTTTGTTTTTAT